>NW_020175390.1:0-10388 GCF_003031525.2 Neophocaena asiaeorientalis asiaeorientalis | reverse complement strand
CCCCCGCCAAGCTCTAACAAAAGAATTAACATCTTCTGCAAGTGATAGCATGGCTTCTCATTTCAGTGCAATAAAAATCTAAGTTGAAATAAAGAGTTAGGAAGGACTATTTATTTTATCATATTTCTAGAAAAATGATTAACATTAGTGGTCTCTTTTGTTTTTCTGTTCTCACAAAAATAACTGAGCATTTACTGACTATGAAAAGAAATGGATGACAAAGCAGACAAGCACAGAGCCTCTTAGAAGCTGATAAATAGAAAAGCTCATTGTTAAGAGAAGAAGAAAAAAAATAACCTCTATTCTTACCAAAGGATTATAAAGAATGTCATTGAAGCAAATGCAGTCTTCATTGCAATAAACAAGGAAAGAATGGTCAAGTGAATATTTGTACTGTAATTTATTATACTAATGGCTATTAAATTATGCCAAGGGATAATTTATCTCACAATTTTAATTAAAACATCTGTTCACACTCCAAGGTAGGCTATGAATGATTAACTTTCTTGCATGGCTTTTGTTTCTGTGTATTTTTCTTTCAAGTAAATCAAAGATATTTATTAGGTATGATGGCATCTTAATTTGTTCAAATGATTTGATCTTTAGCAAATAATCAAAAGAAGAGCGAAATAGGAACAATAATACATAAAGAAACAAATAACTTTGGAATCCAGGAAAACTGCCTTTTTAAGGAAAATCAGATCAGCTTGCTCATCACATCAGCATCTTCTACTGCAAGAAGAAGGCCTATCCATCCTTGTTTATTTCTCAAAAGGGACCAGGGTGGTTTTAATCCAGCAGGAAATAAGTCAACACAAATAAGATTAAAACGTTCTGAAATGTAGTTTGGAAGACATATATATGGCTAAGTGCATGTACAAGGGTATTTTTATTTCAACTACTCTTAATTATTTCAATGGTTTACATAGTTAAAATAAAATTTTCTTTGCAACTGGGTTACGCTAGCCTGAAGGCTCTTAACCTATTCTAAAAACGATGTACTTTGAATTGTACTGACAGCAAATAATAATGATTACATATATACATATACTCTATCTTAGTAAATAAACTGAAAATAATCAAAGAATTTGGTGATTTATGATTTAAATATGTTATTACAGGTTATATTTGATATGCTTTCAAAAATATCAATCATTCAGTCTCATTGAAATAAATACATATTTTGGAATAAATCAAATAAAATAATGTTTATTCTGTGCACTAAAACATGCACAAAATTATACAGAAAATGAGGAATAATGAGATGATTTTTTTTTAAAAACAGGGCCTACATGTAAACCATACTATGGAATTTAAAATCTTTGCCTATAATGAAGTCCAATAATCTTTCACAATCTCTTTAACCATCTTTTATTTATTTAAATTTCTTTCCTTACTTCTTTGAACTTTCCTATTTAATATTATTCCTTTGATTAAACATTATACTTTAAAATTACTGTGATTAAATAAGTAGAAAATAAAACCTCAACTACCAGATGTAATTATTTTACTTCTAATCTATTTGAACAACTTAAATAATCACTTGTACCTGACAAAACAAGTTGTATCCTGTCACCAAAATGCTAATATAGGGCTTCCCTGGTGGCGCAGTGGTTGAGAGTCCGCCTGCCGATGCAGGAGACACGGGTTCGTGCCCCAGTCCGGGAAGATCCCACATGCCGCAGAGCGGCTGGGCCCGTGAGCCATGGCTGCTGAGCCTGCGCGTCCGGAGCCTGTGCTCCGCAATGGGAGAGGCCACAACAGTGAGAGGCCCGCGTACCAAGAAAACAAAAACAAAACAAAGAAACTCTTTTATTAGAATATTTATCTCTATCTTTCTATCAATGCAGAAAAATTAATTCAGATTCCAAGCACTTATTATAATTTAAAACCATGCAAAAAAATGCTAATATAAATCAGTTATTTTATTATATTCGGTAATATTGGTTCAAATTTGCACTGCTATAAATTTTAGTAATAGTCATGATAATTTTAATACCCGTTTTGATTTAATGACATTCTCCCTCCACAACTGCTAAATGTATGTGGTTTTATTTTTTCCACACTACAGGACATTTTCCTGTTATCATTTACAATTAGGGTTGTCCGCAGCAATATGAAAAAAAAAATGCAATGATCTTCATTAAGTACCCAACTGAATTTGTGAACCTGACTACATTAAATGAATGCCCACAAAATCAGAATGAGTGCATTAATATTTTGAAATTTGAATTGATATTAGTATTAAAAAACACTTGGTGTCCATTTCTCATTTTCTATTCACAGTTTTCAAGTGGAGGTCAGATATGAGATCCTGCCTCTCTGCATAGTAAAAGGGGAACTTTGCCATCAGTTTATGATCTGATTAGTCCATCTACATATTTATTATGTGGGAGACAGTTTGCCTGAGAGTAGAGAAGTCAAAAGGTAAAAACAATTTGTCACTTCCTGTCCTCTCTCTGCTCCCGGCAACACGGAGCTGGGGAGTGAGGAGAAAAGTGCAAACTCACCCCCAGGAGGGAAGAAAAACATCTTAGGCATCCAATGAAATCCAGTGTTTACTGTATCGACTTAACTTTCATTTTATTCTGTAGTGGTTCAACACAACCCAACATTATATTTCATTATTCTCCAT
The DNA here is from genome assembly GCF_003031525.2 of Neophocaena asiaeorientalis asiaeorientalis. NCBI lineage: Eukaryota > Metazoa > Chordata > Mammalia > Artiodactyla > Phocoenidae > Neophocaena > Neophocaena asiaeorientalis. The sequence continues at coordinate 7,753 of NW_020175390.1, read as the reverse complement.
GTGTCTGAGTGGTTTTATTACTCTTACATTATTTAAATTAACAGAAGATATTCTGCATTAAAAGTCTTCATAGATATACTAGCTTTCACAAAAATAGGGACATTTCAACTGAAAGAATACAACATATGGGTTAAATATTAATCTATTATAGACAGAGATAAGGGGGCCATCGCCGGATTGAGACCCATCTAAGGGAGATTTAAGAATGTGCTAATGTTGCTGGATTGTCTTTGCTAAACTCAAGCAACTTTTACAGCCTGGAACAGATGGAAATGTTATTTAAGTATACGGCTATAGCCCAGATATAAAATTAGTCCTAGAACACAGCTTTGTTTTTATTGTGTGATTCTTAAGTTATGTGAGCACAAAGGGCTTCACTGCAGTAAGTTTTAATACATTACATGAGGTATTCCACTTGCATTTTTAATAAATAGGATATTTCAATTCAATTAAATGAATGTTAAAAGTCTTAACACTAGTATTAAGAACTCGAAGTTACATAGGTAGGTTGGGGAAGTATTCAGAGTGACGTGCAATTGTTTTTTGCTGTAGTTGTAGTGTTTCCTTTCTTTAGGTATCTCATAGCTATGTATTCTGATGATCTGGATCAGCGTTGGAGAGTTCTTGTTTCCTAAAATACTCATTCCTATGTAACCTAGTGGATCTTCTGTGAATTCAGCCATGACTAATGAACTTTTATTTTTTAAATAATCATTTAAATGTACTTTGAAGAGTTAGCTGGTGACTACTTGGTTCTTAAGTTTCACAAGTTAAACTCTATTTTTTTTTTTTTTTTTTTTTTTTTTGCGGTACGCGGGCCTCTCGCTGTTGTGGCCTCTCCTGTTGCGGAGCACAGGCTCCAGATGCGCAGGCTCAGCGGCCATGGCTCACGGGCCCAGCCGCTCCGCAGCATGTGGAATCTTCCCGGACCGGGGCACAAACCCGTGTCCCCTGCATCGGCAGGTGGAATCTCAACCACTGCGCCACCAGGGAAGCCCCTAAACCCTATTTTTAAAACAAGAATATTCATTCAGGCCTTGAAGAAAAACATGGAATCTATGACAGTCTGTGGTTGCTTACAGGAATTAAATAACAAAATTAAGTCTTTTTGAACTTTCTTCACCTAAGAAAAAGACTTAGAGGGTTTTTAAGGTAGGTTTTTCAGTGTTGGACGTTGTTGAGATTTAATTTTTCCTGCTTATATTTCAGAAGCATAATTACTGTGTCTACATTAACATTTCAGGCTTTTCTTCTTGGACCACATACTGTGCAATTATCAAGTCTGGGGCATTCTACAAGTGCTTCTCCATAGCACCACTGAAGTAAAACACCAGCTCTGACAAATTTTCAGCTTGTTTATTAACACGTTTCATAATTATACGCATATTTTTAGATTCTGAGAATATAACCTATGTAGTACTCAGGCATACAGGAAACTATCCTCCAATATGAGGGTTTTCATATTATATTCATTCTGGACAAAATACGTGGCAGTTTTTCGTAGTGCATAAACAATATAATTCCAATTCTAGAAGTGCTGTTGCATTTCTTTTGCACGTGTGTGTGTGTGTGTGTGTGTGTGTGTTCTGTTGATCTTGTTTCTGTGAAGGATCCCAATAGCTAGATAGTATAGTGAAGAAATGATGTAAAAACAGTGGAATTTATAAATCTGATGTAGATGGAATACAAGTTTAAAGCAAATTCTAGCATTATGTCCCATGGTGCCCATTAAGATATATAATTTTAACACAGATTGCTTCAATCCATGGAAAAAAATGACAGCTGTGGTCTAGAGCATTTAGATTTTCATACATTAAATATTTTGGAGAAAATGTTATTTTTCATTTTTAAGACATCTCCCACACTTCAAAGAAATAACCTCAAGTTTTGCCTCAATACATGAATCTAACATAAAGAGCTTCTGCAAGTGAGTTTGTTCATCTCAGCAAAATTCATACAGGGCAACAATGAGTATGTGAGATAGTGCAGTAGATCATTTAACACAACTCAATGTTTTGGACTAGCTTGAAATGCAAGAGGTAAAACTTTTATTGCCAAATCAGAATCCCAGTTAGGGTTTAAGGTCAGTAAAATATAAATACACACCATGATGTATATTCTTACTATTAAATTTGTATTTAAAGCATTTCAAAGAAATACATTTTAAAAAGAAAATAACCAAATGCATGCTGCTAAGTATATATATGGCTTTAGCTTGAGTGAAGACTGTGAAATAATATCAGAAATGATATCAGAGTTTAAGATACTGGTTTAAAATATGATAATAAATTAATTAAATGAGTAATGATGGAATCTGCACCAAATCTCTTTCTGATCTGTCACCTACAAATTGGCACTTGCCAGCTACCTCTACAAGGATCAAATTATGAGCCGCTGCAGCTGCTGACCTTCAACACCCCCTGAAAGGAGTTCAGGGTGGAGATCAGGAATGAGGCACTATGTGCTCTGGGAAAAACTGGCAGAACAGGTCTTCACATAGTTAGATATTTTCAGCAGACAATTTTATGAGCCCAATTCTTGCATCTCCTCATATCTAGAAAAGCACTAAAATCCTTCATGGTGACGTCTGCTCCTCATGACTAGCCGTAACCTTCACGGCACCAGCAGAAATTTTCTACAAAAAAATATGTGCTTGATTGCATGTACTCTGCCTTCACCAAAATCACATATATACTGGCCTTCCTCCCTACATCTTCAGAGCAGTTCCTCAGAGCTATCTGAAATGCTATCTCCCAGGCTATAGTCCTCATTTTGCCCCAAATTTAACTCACAACTCTCACATTGTGCTTTTTTTTTTCAGTCGACATCTTTAGTTTTTAATATATACATACAAGAGGAGTCTAAATACTGTTTCCTACTTCTGTTTCCTGAAAACCATCAGAGTTTCTACTCGTAATATGTGGTCCAGGATTGCAAAAACAGGGCAATGACTACAGATCCAGAGAGAAAAAGCACATGTTATTGTCAACATCAGAAATCAATTCTGTGATTTTCATTGTAATGTCTTCTGCTTTCCCTCATTTTTATGAACTTGCCTTCATGAAAAACTAATTAATTAAACTTCTTTAATATGTTTGAGCCTCGTTTGCATGCTATCTTTTTCTAAGAGCAGAAAATCTTACGAATCTTATTTTAAAACCTATCTTAAAAGGCAAATCTGGACTTCCCTGGTGGCACAGTGGTTAAGAATCCTCCTGCCAATGCAGGGGTCATGGGTTTGAGCCCTGGTTCGGGAAGAGCCCACGTGCCTCGGAGCAACTAAGCCCATGCACCACAGCTACTGAGCCTGTGCTCTACATCCCGCGAACCACAACTACTGAGCCTGCGTGCCACAACTACTGAAGCCCGCACACCTAGAGCCCATGCTCCACAACAAGAGACACCACCGCAATGAGAAGCCCACACACCGCAACGAAGAGTAGCTCCTGATCACTGCAACTAGAGAAAGCCCGTGTGCAGCAACAAAGACCCAAGGCAGCCAAAAGTAAATAATTTTTTTTTTAAAGGCAAATCTTACCAACATCTTGAAAGTTAAATCTTACCAAGTATTTACTAACTCATATTAATCTGATAAAGTACTCTCTTTTTGAATACTATGTTTAATGGCATCATCAAATATCATCTAAAAACCTAGTAACAATTTTTATAAATTAAAACCACAAGTCTATATTTGGAAGCACAGAACTAATCTATTAGATTTTTATCTAGTATGATAAATTATCTTAAACATTGCACATATTAAAGAACCATATATATAACCATATATATAAATATAAATTGCCCTTTGACTGACTACAGAAATAATGCTACTATGTATTTGAAGAACCTCATAATGTCTGTACATATTAACTTGTTAAATGTTAACGACACCTATCAAATAAGTAAACAATTATATTGTACTAGGCAATTTGGGGTTATCTTTGTAAGATAGTTTTGTCTTATTAAGCAATTTGAGATAACCTTCTCAGATATCTAAAATTTGGGGTGAGATGAGAACACAGAACTGCAGATATTCTAAAGTGATTGTTTTCCCAATGTAAGCACCATGCTGATCTTCTTCTGTAGATTTGTGTAAATATATGAGTTGAGACATCCAATTCTGACAATAAGGCAGTGCCCATATCCTAGAAAATGCTCTTTTTCGGAAATGTAGAAAAATGCTTACTAAAGTGCATAAAACACATTTAAAGGCACTGTTGAGCAAATGAAAGGAATGAAGGCAAATCATTCTCAGAGGCCAACAAGAAGCATGTCTCTAGAGATATAAACTATCACCTCAACCAAGACTGCCCTAGGGAGGAGGAAGACTTCTGTTAACTTAGAGAATCCTTTTGAACAGCTTTGTGGAGCCAACAACCAGGGTCTGGTGCCTGCAAAAGGGGAGAAAGCCGACAGGAAGCCTCACCCTAACCTCTGTTCCCACAGGGCTAGGAAACTGTGAAGCAGAAGAGGGGGAAATAACCCTTAGGAAACAGAGAGAAAGCAGGAAAGCTGACTCAACCCCATTCAGGATGGAGGGGGAAATGGTCCTTTAAATATTTATACCTCAAGTTTGGGTACATGTAGATTGAAGAACTGGATTCATCTCACTTCTCTAGTGTCTTTGAGACAGAGATTGAGAGAGAGAGAGAGAGAAGAGGGACAGCAAGAGTAACTACAACAAAACTCCTAAAGCTAAGTTATTTGTTTAAAAATGATTGACAATTATACTCCCGAGACCCCAACAAAAGCAACATGCACACAATTGTTGAAAAAGAAAATATGCAACCAAGCATTTTAAGGATTCTGACAAATAGAATCGATAACATTATTATCTTGACGTTTTATCAATGTTTGATTTATGTAATTTGAATCAATAATATCAGATGAATATAAATTTTGGGTTGTATGTACTTTGCATGTTGTTAGGATGAAATAATATTCCGCTGATGGCATTATTCAACTAGGGTCTGAAGGTGTACAGGATTTGTTTGAGCATTAAGATGCTTCTGAAAAAGCCATAAGTTACGGATGCCCTTTCTCCATGGGGGAACTTACAAGACAAAATACAGATTTTTGTTAAAAATGTAAGGTCCTGGGCCAGACAACAAAGATAAATTAAAAGAAAAGTTCAGCCATGAGTTCTTTTCTTAAAATGCTAAAAAAGGGTAATTGATTTTAAGCTAAAATGGTAGAAAAAAAGATTGACCTTTCCTGAAAATGACAGGAGAACAGGAAAGAAAAATGAGAAAGTAAAGATAAAGCCGATGGGGATATTACTTAAGCCTAATGCTTTCATAAGCAATGCAGAGATAAAGTTTGTAGAAGAAGCAAAGAGCAGAAGTATTGATTATCAATAGGCTCCTAGGATGTGAAGCTGTACTATATTCAGAGCATCATCAAATCAGGAAATGTACTACTGTCATTTAGTCCCTCATTTGATCCATTTTCTGTATCTCAAGCTTCCCAAGTCACACCCCAAGTGTTGAAACTTTACAGGAACAATCTGACAGTCTTCTTCACCCAGTTCAAAACCTTTTAAGATTTAGACACTGTTTTAAAAATCAAGACCAAATTATCACTTTGTATTATGATAAAAGCTCACTGTCAAACACATTTTATATCTGGAGGATTTAGTCATTCTTCACTATTAATTTAAACAGATCCTTCCACTCTGTCACAGACATAGCTGGAAAACCATAGGCTTTTCCTGAATTGGCAGGTCCATTTTGTGTTGGAAGGTTGTATTGTATATATCATTGGTCTTAAAACTGGGTAGGAAAATATCCTGATATTAGTGTAAACACACATACTTTTAACCAAATCAGTATTCAGACCTTGTCATCCATATAGACTCTTATAATGTCAATTTGAGTGTAACATTGTTTCTCCCAGAAGAAAACAGGTATATTACCATGGTGCTTTGCACCCAGATGTAAAAATATCCAGGGCACCAAAACATGGAACAATTCAACAAATGGATGTCAGTAAAATTTCTTTTAACAAAGATACAAAGCTCTCACATCTATTTTATTAAGAGTTGCTGCTATCGGGGTGCTTCAAGATGGTAAACGAGTGAGACGTGGAGATCACCTTCCTCCCCACAAATACATCAGAAATACATCTACAGTGGAACAACTCCTACAGAACACCTACTGAATGCTGGCAGAAGACCTCAGACCTCCCAAAAGGCAAAAAACTCCCCATGTACCTGGATAGGGCAAAAGAAAAAACAGAGACAAAAGAATAGAGACGGGACCTGCACCTCTGGAAGGGAGCTGTGAAGGAGGGAAAGTTTCCACACACTAGGAAACTTTCGTGGGCGGGGACAGGGGGTGGGCAGGGTGTAAACTTCGGAGCCGCGGAGGAGAGCACAGCAACAGGGATGCGGAGGGCAAAGCAGAGAGATTCCCGCACAGAGGATCGGTGCCGACCAGCACTCATCAGCATGAGAGGCTTGTCTGCTCACCCGCCAGGGCGGGCGGGGGCTGGGAGCTGAGGCTCCGGCTTCAGAGGTCAGATCCCAGGGAGAGGACTGGGGTTGGCTGCGTGAACACAGCCTGAAGGGGGCTAGTGCACCATAGCTAGCCAGGAGAGAGTCCAGGAAAAGGTCTGGAACTGCCTAAGAGTCAAGAGACCATTGTTTCAGGGTGTACGAGGAGAGGGGATTCCTTCCCTTTCTGCCCACAGAAGGCAGAGCACTGCCTAAACGAGCTCCAGAGATGGACGTGACCACGGCTATCAGCGCAGACACAACAGACAGGCATGAAAGGCTAAGTCTGCTACTGCAGCCACCAAGACGCCTGCGTGCAAGCACAGGTCACTATCCGCACCTTGCCCCACCCCCGCTGGGAGCCTGTGCAGCCTGCCACTGCCAGGGTCCTGTGATCCAGGGACAAATTCCCCAGGAGAACACATGGCGCACCCCAGGCTGTTGCAATGTCACGCCGGCCTCTGCCGCAGCAGGCTCAGCCCGCATTCCGTACCCCTCCATCCCCCTGGCTTGAGTGAGCCAGAGCCCCCAATCAGCCGCTCCTTTAACCCGCTCCTGTCTGGTTGGAGAAAAGACACCCTCAGAGGACCTATATGCACAGGTGGGGCCAAAACCAAAGCTGAACCCCAGGAGCTGTGTGAACAAAGAAGAGAAAGAGAAATTTCTCTGTACAGCTTCAGGAGCAGCGGATTAAACCCCCACAATGAATTTCACGTACCCTGCATCTCTGGAATACCTTAATAGACAATGAATCATCCCAAAATTGAGGCGGTGGAATTTGGAAGCAACTGTAGACTTGGGGTTTGCTGTCTGCGAGTGACGTGTTTCTGATTTTTATGTTTATCTTAGTATAGTTTTCAGCGCTTGATATCATTGGTGGATTTGTTTATTGGTTTGGTTGCTCTCTTCTATGTTTTATTACTTAAATTTTTTTTTATTTTAATACATATTTTTAAAATTTTAATTATTTAAAAAAAAATTTTTATTTATATATTTATCTTTACTTTTTTCTCCCTCTTCTTCTGAGCCATCTGGCTGACAGGCCTGGTATCAGGCTTGAGCCTCTGAGGTGGGAAAGCTGAGTTCAACACATTGGACCACCAGAGAACTCTACCCCATGTAATATCAATTGGCAAGAGCTCTTGCAGAGATTGCCATCTCAATGCTAAGACCCAGCTCCACTCAACAGCCAGCAAAGCTCCAGTGCTGGACACCCTAAGCCAAAAAACTAGCAAGACAGGAACACAACACAACCCATTA
>NW_020175389.1:248762-251009 GCF_003031525.2 Neophocaena asiaeorientalis asiaeorientalis | reverse complement strand
ATCTACAGATTCAATGAAATCCCTATCAAACCACCAATGGCCCTCTTCACAGAATTAGAACAAAAAAGTTTTACAATTCATATGGAAACACAAAAGACCCCGAATAGCCAAAGCAATCTTGAGAAAGAAAAACAGAGTTGGAGGAATAAGGCTCCCCGACTTCAAACTATGCCACAAAGCTACAGTAATCAAGAGAGTATAGTACTGGCACAAAAACAGAAATATAGATGAATGGTACAAGACAGAATGCCCAGAGGTAAACCCATGCACATATGGGCACCTGATTTTCCACAAAGGAAGCAAGAACATACAGTGGAGAAAAGACAGCCTCCTCAATAAGTGGTGCTGGGAAAACTGGACAGCTACATGTAAAACAGTGAAATTAGAACACTTCCTGACACCATACACAAAAATAAACTCCAAATGAATGAAAGACTCAAATGTAAGACCAGACAGTATAAAACTCTTAGAGGAAAAACACTCTTTGACATAAACCACAGCAAGATCTTTTTTGACCCACAACAGACATTTATTTCCCCCAGTCCTGGAGGCTGGAATCTGGGATCCAGGTGTCAGCACCTCCTGCACTGTTGGTGGGAATGTAAATTGACTCAACCACTATGGAAAACAATATGGAGGTTCCTTAAAAACTAAAAATAGAACTACCATATGACCCAGCAATCCCACTACTGGGCATATATACCCTGAGAAAACCGTAATTCAAAAAGAGACATGTACCACAATGTTCATTGCAGCACTATTTACAATAGCCAGGACATGGAACCAACCTAAATGTCCATTGACAGATGAATGGATAAAGAAGATGTGGCACATATACACAATGAAACATTCCCCAGCCAAAAAAAGAAACGACATTCAGTTATTTGTAGTGAGGTGGATGGACCTAGCATCTGTCATACAGAGTGGAGTAAGTTAGAAGGAGAAAAACAAATTCCGTATGCTAACGCATATATATGAAATCTAAAAGGTAAAAAATGGTACTGATGAACCTAGTTGCAGGGCATGAATAAAGAGATAGACATAGAAAATGGACTTGAGGACATGGTGTGGGAGGGCGAAGCTAGGGTGAAGTGATAGTAGCATCGACATATATACACTATCAAATGTAAAATAGTTGGCTGGTGCGAAGCAGCAGCATAGCACAGGGAGATAGGCTCGGTGCTTTGCGATGACCTAGAGGGGTGGAATAGGGAGGATGGGAGGCAGGCTCAAGAGGGAGGGGATATGGGGACATGTGTATGCATATAGCTGATTCTCTTTGTTGTGCAACAGAAACTAACACAGTATTGTGAAGCAATATACTCCAATAAAGATCCATTAAAAAAAAAAGAAAAAGAGAAACAATCTGCTATTCCTTCAAAGCAGGAATGGGTTTCCATTTCTTTAAGAGTTAGTTTAGAGAAAAATCCGTTGTTTCCCTTCCCTCTTACTGCTTCTCAATCCCGTTTCATCACAAATGATAACCCGGTGGACCAGCCCTCTCACATCAACATCTTTGGTTGTACCTGACACGTTTTTGATTGTGAAACACGTATAAGAAAGGAATAACTATTAGATTTGGACAGCTGGAAGTTAGCTTAATTGTTTTCTCCCTCAGATATGATTTTTTTTAAATTATGTATCTATATATAAAAGTCTCATTTTTGTACCCAATGAGTATTTTTAATGCAATTTGTTATTCTTTAATGCCATTTTGAAACTATAATTAATGGAAGTAGTGGCAAAAATATAAAAACAGGTAAGAGGAAGGTACTTCGTTCCGAGTCAACTTACAGATTCTGTTATTTAGGCAGCAGTAGGGAAAGGGCAGGGTTAAACCAAAGTGTGTTTTTGTTTTGCAGAAACTAACCATTAGATGGCAGCAAGTTCCAAACACCCAAAGTTCTGAAAAGGTTACAGTGCATTCCAGTCAACAAGATGACCACAGTGCAAGCAAACATCCAAGCACCTGCTTGCTTGCAGTTTTTGGCAACCTAGAGTAACCTTTGCCTCATTACAATATTTACGGATGATCTGTCTGCCCTTTCATGAATATGCATACCCCCAGGCTTAACCCTGCCCCACCCTCCGCCCTGTCCAACTACACCGGGAGACAGTGCTTTGAGAGCTGTCTCCCTGTCTCCTTACTTGTCAAAAGTAATAAATGCTTCTGCTTAGTCAAAAATACTTGGCATGTCCCTTGGCTATGTACCCGAAGCAAAGGATCCATTTCATCCAGTTTAAATT
>NW_020175389.1:174834-248751 GCF_003031525.2 Neophocaena asiaeorientalis asiaeorientalis | reverse complement strand
CTTGCAGTTGTGGACTGAAAAAAAAATACACCTAGAAGTTGAGAATTAAGTTTTCTTTGGCGGACTTTCTGAGAGCCTAAGCTCAGGAGGCAGCCTCTCAGATAAGTCTGAGGGACTGCTCGGAAGAGGTAAGGGTGGTGCCAGGATATATGGGAGTTTTTGTGAAAAAAACAAAACAAAACACTTAGTTGAAACATGAAAAGATATTGTTAATTGAAGAAAACCAAACATTTCAGGTTAATTAATTCAGTGCTTTTCTATGTATGGGAAGATGTAAGAGTCTGAGCTTTGGAAATCATCCCTTTGATACGCACCTCAGCTACCTAGGGCCAGTATCCCATCTTTCTCCATCCTGAGTCCTCTCATAGTGGCGGAGGCTGCAGTGACTGATGGCTTGATGGTTGCAGCATCCTTTATTTACTGATATATATGGCAGGTGACATTTATCATCCACACAGTCATGGACTTCTACTTAGAAAGGGAAGGCACAGATGACCAAACCCATTGTTCAATACCCAGGTCTGAAGGAAATGGCTGGATCTGGTTTCTTTAAGTCCCTGGATGCTTCTTTCTCCAGTATGTGCCACATGTCCTGAAATCCTATAACCACCTACTGGTCTGGTCTCAACCTGCATATTAGGAAATGAAGCCAATGATCATACTGCAGAATATTACCCTGTGCTCTGTATGGGCTGGGAACGGGAGAAGTTGTTGTTGTTGTTTTTGTTGTTGTGTGTGTGTGTGTGTGGTGTGTGTGTATATATGCATATATATGTTGTGCATGTGTGTGTGTATATGTGTGTGTATCCCAGTGAGATATTTGTCTGAGTCCTAAAGGACAACTTAATGTAGTCACAGACAACAAGCCAGATTGTTTGATAAAAAGAATTTTTAAGTGCATAAATCAGCATTACTTTGTAGCTCTTACATGAAATATACCTTTCTAAAGTGCTGAAGAGAAAATACATATACCTCTGACCTTCATATAAAGGTTCAGTAGAGATGTGGGGAAGAACACAGAAAGATGTGATAATATGCAGCGGGCAGCTGTCTGGAAGCACATAAACGACATAGTCACCCACAGGATGGGTCACCAGTCAGAGAACTGTCAGGATTTCACATGAATAGATAGCTCATGGTCACGTTTACAATCTCTCATTCTTTATCTGTTTCTATCCAATCATGAAAACTTCAGTGGTAGGACTAACCAGGTGCCCAACAGAAGTTAATACCGCACAGGAAGGCTGTTTCTCTATGAGTTGTCCCACGTGGGATGAATATGTCATTGTAAGTAGAAGCCTCACTGCTGTAGCACAACTTGATGACAGGTCAGGCCACTGTGTGGAGTCAGCATTATGAGCTCTTTCATGCTTGTCACTGCTTGTGGCATTGTTGGTACATGCCATGAAGAACAGGACCCTTCTCTCTTGCCCTAACTCTAATCCCACCTGCACTCACCTTTAGAACGGAGAGGCATGGAATAGTTAGAGGGACTTGCAGTTGCCACTGTGTGAAGCTGATGCTCCCCCTGAAAACTGCATTCATCAGTTTAGATGTAGATACTTTGACTTCACTATATGTTGTGGGTAGGATAATGAGCTCCCATTTCAGCCACTGTTTCATTTGCTGAGGAATATTGTTGAGTGTATGTATTAGTCTGATCGGGCTGCCATAACAAACTACCGCAAGCCGGGTGGCTTAAACAGCAGAAATTATTCTCTCTCAGTTCTGGAGGCTGGAAGTTCAAGATCAAGGTATCAGGAGAGTTGGTTCCTTGTGAGGCCTCACTCTTTGGCTTGTAGACAGCCACCTTCTTCCTGTGTCTTCATGTGGTCTCTCTGTGCTTGTCTGTATCCTAATCTCCTCTTCTAATGACACCAGTCATACTGGATTAGGACTCACCCTCATGATTTTATTTAACTTTAATTACCTCTTTAAAGACCATATCTCTAAATACAGCCACATTCTGAGGTACCAGGGATTAGGCGTTTCAATCTATGAATTTTGGCGGGACACAATTCAGTCCATAGCAGTATCTCACCCATTACATTCCTCAGTGCTCACTCTGTTAAGACCCACACTTCTGAAGAATTGCTTTCAGACCAGTGTCCAAAATGTTTTTTCCCTTAAAAAGACCAGTATACTTTCCCTTATGGGTAGTCTGAATTTTGTAACTATCTTTATGTATGTTAGTTGTGCCCAGAACTAAATTTTTGGCCTGTGTCTGAAATAGGGCAGTAGTTCTCAAGCTCAAGTGTCATCAGAATCACCCGAATGTAAGATTGAGATCATTGGGATCCACCCCCAGAGTTTCTGACCCAATATGTCTGAGTGGGACCTGAGAACCTGAATTCTGACAAGTTCCAAGGTAATTGCAGATGCTGCAGGCAGGGATGTGCTTCCAGCACAGCCCCAGAGCCACTCACTCGGCTATTTCAGAGGCTTTCCACAAGGTGGCGCAGTGGGAGCGCCTCTGGACAGGCTATCACACAGCTCTTCCTCTGGGTGGGCAATGGGCACCTCGACATCAGGAACTCTCCCCACCACCCACTGATCTCCTCATCCTCTTTTACGTTAAGTTGTTATGATCCAACTTCAGCTGTGGCATTTCAGACCTCAAAAGTAACACAATTTTATTTAGTTTTTCTTTTTTTAACATCTTTATTGGAGTATAAGTGCTTTAAAATAGTGTATTAGTTTCTGCTTTATAACAAAGTGAATCAGTTATACATATACATATGTCCCCATATCTCTTCCCTCTTGCATCTCCCTCCCTCCCACCCTCCCACCGAGCGGATCTCCCTGTGCTATGCGGCTGCTTCTCACTGCTATCTATTTTACGTTTGGTAGTGTATATATGTCCATTCCACTGGCTCACTTTGTCCCATCTTACCTTTCCCCCTCCCTGTAACCTCAAGTCCATTCTCTAGTAGGTCTGAATCTTTATTCCCGTCTTGCCCCTAGGTTCTTCTGATCATTTTTTTTTCTTTCTTTTTTATAGATTCCATATATATGTGTTAGCATACGGTATTTCTTTTTCTGTTTCTGACTTACTTCACTCTGTATGGCAGTCTCTGGGTCCATCCACCTCACTACAAACCACTCAGTTTCGTTCCTTTTTATGGCTGAGTAATACTTCATTGTATATAAGTGCCACATCTTCTTTATCCATTCATCTGTTGATGGACACTTAGGGTGCTTCCATGTCCTGGTTTCCCTCTTAGAAATTCTTTTGCTGCATCCCATAGGTTTTGGATCATTGAGTTTTCTTGTCATTTGTTTCTAGGCATTTTTTGATTTCCTCTTTGATTTCTTCAGTGATCTCTTGGTTATTTAGTAGTGTGTTCTTTAGCCTCCATGTGTTTGTATTTCTTACTGATTTTTTTCCTGTAATTGATATCTAGTCTCATAGCATTGTGGTCGGAAAAGATACTTGATATGATTTCAATTTTCTTAAATTTACCAAGGCTTGATTTGTGACCCAAGATATGATCTATCCTGGAGAATATTCCATGAGCACTTGAGAAAAATGTGTATTCTGTTGTTTTTGGATGGAATGTCCTATAAATATCAGTTAAGTCCATCTTGTTTAATGTACCATTTAAAGCTTGTGTTTCCTTATTTATTTTCATTTTGGATGATCTGTCCATTGGTGAAAGTGGGGTGTTAAAGTCCCCTACTATGATTGTGAAAAGTAACACAGTTTTAAATGAAACAAACTGGTAATGAGCAAAGCAGTAATGAACTGTAAGACATTATTGAACACAGGACCTCTTTGTGCCAATGTGATCAACATATGGCAAAATGGAGCAGAGGAATATGAAAGGGTCTTTGCTTTCTTGTTCTTACATTTTGTCTGCCAAAGTCAACACAGGATCCATTTACTTATGAAATTAGTTTCCTAAACATGTGTCATCCTTCATCTTAACTCCTAGTTTTTTTGCACAGTGCAATGTGAGATATTTCTATTTAAACTATGCTTGCAGCTGACAGCAAGATTAGCACAAGGGTTTGCATGACTCAGCTAGGTTAATTGAAGAAAATGTTTACTATTTTGGGAGAAGAGAAGCTAATTAAATATGTAACAAATTATATATATATATATATATATAAGAGAAAACTAATATTATGAAACAGTAATTTTGAGTGGTATAAGTCAGTGAGATAATTAAAAGCAGGAGTCATGAATAAATAAAAATGTATTAACTACTGGAGACCACATAATTGAAGTCTTCAAAAAGTTTGTGATGGGCCTGGTTATATGTATACCCTGTGAATTTTTGTCCAGGTATCTCAAATGTTCAGTGCAAGTTATATAATTACATTATAAATTGTATCTATGATTTCTAGCAGTTTTCCAAATGATATGGAGAAAGCAATTATCAAGAATACACTTTTGGGGAAAAGTGTAAAGCAAATTTTACTAGGGGAAATAAAAGGCATGAGGAGAAATGTCAAATTATTTTTATACAGGCAGATTTCTGAACACTTGATTAACAAAGAGTGTCTGGACTGCACATTCTAAAGAGAGCAGGTGTGGATGGACTGTTGCCCAGCATGGGATAACAAATATTTTGCATCTTAATTCACAGGATCACATAGCACTTCTGCCTGAAAACGCAGGGGCACATGCTTCTCAAAGAAGCAGGGAGTTGAAATAGCATAGGGTGCACAGCTGACATTCACAGAGTATCCTGCCTCTGAGTAGTACCCATTGCAGGACTGCCAAAGAGATGCAGAAATATCATTACATCAGGAGGGCCTTTGTGGCAACAAGTCTCACAGTGCATCCATAGACCAGCAGCATCAGCATCACCTGGAAACATGTTGGAAATGCAGATCCTTGGGCCTCACCTCCACTGAATCAAGAACTCTGAACATGGGGCCTGGCAATCAGTGTTTAAACAGGCCCTCAAGGTAAGGTTGCCAGAATAGAGCAGAAGTGCCTTTGGAGGAGGGAGTTCAATATGGCGGCATAGGAAGACCCTGAACTCACCTCCTCCAATGGACACAACAATTTTACAGCTACACATTGAATAATTTTGCTCTGAAAAGGACCTGAGAACAAGATGAGCGCCTTCATAAAAAATGGTAAAAGAGACACATTGAGACAGGTAAGAGAGGCAGAGACTCAGCTTCGCCAGGTGTGGTGTCCCACATTCTGAAAGGGATCTCCAAAATATGGAATTTTTTTCTGCAGGAGTGAAGGGACTGTGCCCCACATCAGGTGCCCAAACCCCTGGGTGTGGTACTGGAAAGATGAGCCCCCAAAACATCTGGTTTTGAAAATCAACAGAGATTAAGTCCAGGAAAACCATAGAAACGAGGGGATGGAGAACCCACTCTTAAAGGGCTCAAGTGCAGACAGACTTGTCTTGTGATTTAGCCAAAAGCACCTGGAGAATAAGTGAGGAAGACCCACTTACCAATCCTAAAGCACTGCCAGAGAAGCAGAACCTGCAATGACTCTCTCCAAGGGCTGAAATGCTGGCTGGCGTCATTTTGCCATGTCGTTCTCACTTGCTGGTGACAGAACTGGCAGACACCATTTTTGGTGCCCTCCCTCTAGCCTGCTAACACTGGTGGGTGTGCTCTGCACCCTGACTTCCCTGAACATCATCTGAGACCCTGTCACAGCTGGCAAGGGTGTGCAGTCCACACACAGGATACCCACACATATATGGTCAGTTAATGTAGGACAAAGGAGGCAAGAATATACAATGGAGAAAAGACAGTGTCTCCAATAAATGGTGCTGGGAAAACTGAACATGCAAAAGAATTATGGCAACAGATGGTAACTAGACTTGTGGTAATCCTTTTGTAATGTATACAAGTATCAAACCACTATGTTCTACACCTGAAACTAATATAATATTGTAGATCAATTTTAATTCAATTAAAAATGCAGGACACACAGTTAAATTTGAATTTTAGATGAGCAATGAATCATTTGATTATAAGTATGTCCCAGTTTTTGTATGGGACATAATTACATTAAAATGATTCACTGTTTATCTGAAAATCAAATTTAACAGGAGTTCTGTATTTTATCTGGCAGCTCTACTTCCAGTGCATGCCAAAGTTTGGGAAGCAGTGGCATAGAGACTAGGGTGGCATAAAGTCTAGGTCAAAAGCCCTGTTTGGGCTTTTTCAAAGCCCTTTTCTGGCTTTTTTCAATGATGAACTCCAAAAGTCCTATTTCTTTAGATTCCTCTCACTTTATCTCTCTGGTCCTTTTATAACCAGTGACTCCATGTTCTACAGACTTCTTTTCCTGAATCTGAGTGCTAGCTTATCCAATCAAACAGTTGCTTAGAATGTGGTTGTATTTTCATCTTGTACCTACTGAAGGGAATTTGAAACATAGACATTATTGGGAAGAAGGACGATGGTCTCATCAGAATTTGCAAGCTAAACTGCTCTCCCCTCCTCCTCATCTCTGTTCTTATGCAGCTCTGACAGGTTGACTTAAGATTTGTTCTGATATTTGCACTGCTACCTGAAAGTATTACTATTTGTTCCCATGGAAGCAGACTTGAGAGGGTCACTGTGGCCTCCTCTCCAGCCCCCCGAAAGTTCTCCAAAAAGAGCAGGAATGTTGGGCACACAGCCATCTCCCAGATTGCTCCTGTTATCAAAACTCAGCAGACAGTCCATGAAACAGCACATTTGTGGAATGACAGAAATTGAGAGATTGCAGCCAAGCATTAAACTATAATTTATTTTACTATCAAAGTGACATATCATTATGGAGGGACAGAGGTCTCAGATGTGCTGATGTGAACCTTGGACAGCAGTCCAACGCAAGGGGTGTGCTGATCGTCCTGGCCCCTTCACAGGGGTTTAGAAGGTCCAGGAAGGGGGCTACATCATCTATTTGTGGGATTCTTAAAGGCAAAAGCAGTACAGCTATTGACCATAAAAGTTTTGATTTCTTTTTTTATGATTCCTCCTCATCTTGTGTGAAGATTATAGGAGTTAAGCTATGTTTAGTAGTTCAAAATGGAGTCACCATGGCTAATGTGACTTCCATGTTGGTTGTTTTGAAATGTCTGGTTTAGGACTGCAAGTATTTTAGAGTGAGAAGGAGCAACTGATAGAGACAAGACCCCTGTGGTGTAACCATTACACCTTACTGGCAGACTTTTTAAAAGGAGACCACTGAGCCCAGCAACTTGAAGGCTCTTTGCTAGAGGACCTGACTCCACGCTGCTGAGAACTATTCTAGATGGGCCTGCTGGAGACTCTGTTGGAGTAGAAGTGACTTCCCACTCATGCTTGTCAAGAGACCCATTGCTGGACCAGAGACTGCTGCTGGTGCTGAGACACCTCCTTCCTGGACTTCTCCCTGGAGTGGTTCATTACCCCCTTTCCTGTTTTCTCCCTACTTTGACTAAGCTGTGTTGTGTGTTGATTGTGTGCAATAAACCATGTGACTTGTGAATTGAATATTGGCTACATTTTGTGCATCTCTAATCTCATGTGACACCTCTGGGCCTCACCACTGTGCCCTGCGACAAAGTTTCCAAGTCCAGTTGGCAATTTGGACAGAAGGAAGTCTTTGATCCTCCCATTCATCTCCCTGTGAACCTTTTTCTCTTCCCTTCTTGTCTGAGTCTCTCTGTCTGCTCTCACATTTACATTTCCTCTGCATTTTCACATCAGTGGCTTCTTATGTCCATCAGGGATTAAAGATGTCCTCTAAATAAAAATTTCATGGAGGTAATATATATTCATTTATTGTTTGTGGCTAACTCAGAAGGGGTGAGATTGGGCATATTCTGACCAGGACACCAGCTTGCCCAGGTTGTTCTGCATCTGGCTCCATGCCTCCACATGCACATATCAAATAGCTCTAGTCATCAAGAGCCATCCGAATCAAAGGAAAGGAGTCCTCCAGGCTTAAAAATTGTTACAGAATGTGCTCTTGCTTTGATTCTGAGCCAGACACTGGGCTGTACAGAGCTCCTTGATGGTTAAAAGACAAAACCTTAAATACAAGGGGCACAGAACTGGTGTGTCATATTGTTTATGATAGACAATAACTAGCAAACCAAGGCTGGTTGAATTATTGATTCAAGGTATTTGTTGGCCTAAAGCCTAGGAGGGTCACATAATATTTAGCAAATATATTATACAGAGAAATGGAGGTAGATATGTTCTACTCCTTGTGGTGGCACATCTGATGATAGACAGAATGTCATAGCCCCCATTGTTGATGGAAGCTTTTAAGCATTGAGTTTTCTTTTTCTTGATCAGAATCTGGTCAAAGATTCAATATAGTGAGGAAACGGTGTGTTTTATGCTTAAGAAGAAGAGTATGCAGCTATCAAGACATGCAGGTTGTTGACATATTTATATCAGGCAGGTTTGAATTGAGACAGTGATGCTTGGTCTGGACAACCTCAGGCAGTGATTGCCTGTATGGCTGCGACATTGATTAGGGTAATACTCATAAAGGATCATTCCAGGATCCTGACAACCGAGTTTCAGCACGGTTGCAAAATAGGGAAAACTAGCTCACTGTCATGATATGGACACTAACATGTCTGCACTGGGAAACTACTTCACTTGTGTTTATAAAGACCCCTTCTTAGATAGTCAATATGCAATTGCTGTGTGTTGATTTTCATTGTGTAGACTCGGCACTTAGACAATAACACAGATGACCCAATTTGGTTCTCAAATAGAGTGTCCATGGGCTAACCTCAGCAATGCCAAAATCCAAGCACTGCTGGAGGGCAAGCAGTGGGCACTGAGACTCATAGAGAGGCAAGTTAAGTCGCCAAAACAGGGACAGAGGCTTAAAGACATTGTTTAAAGGTATAAAGATAAGCAATAAGAGAATCAAAATGAATTGAGAGCTTATAGCATAGTAATAAGTAGAAAAGTGTGGTGGAAGATTCTGAAGAAGGGTAACAGAGTTAACCATCAGAAAAGTGTTAAAATACGGGTTCCAATTGTGGGAGGAAAACTTTTCCTTTTCAGAGTAGGTCCAGGTGGCCAGGGGCCTCCTTAACAGAAGACAAGTTTATTTCACATGCATGCAAAAGCTCTCAAAAATGAGAAGCTCCTCGAAAAGATGGGGTAGGGGGTATACATCACTATAAGTAGAGGGGTATTTGGGCCCCAGCAGAAAGTATTGAAGGTTTTCACAGGGCTCGATACCAATGAATAATCACAGTTATTTATGATGTTCTAATGTTGTAATTATTAATGAATTAATGAGTTACTAGCTAATTGTTATTAATAAGACACTCTCTAATTCTAGTTCTTGGAGTCCCCTGTTCAAGTTTCTAAAAATAACAAAGTGGGAGTTAACTTCCAGATATTATTATACTTTAAAATTGTATTGATCCAACCCCATAATTACTTTAAAGAAGATATGCAATTAAAATGAGTAGAATACGTGCCAACCACTGTCCATTCAGCAGGTGTTCTGTGCTTGCATTGAGGGCTATGCTATGAGAGCCCACCAAGACACCTGGCCTCACAGAGGCCTCTGTGCTCCTGCTCAGAGCCCTCAGGCCTTGAGCCAGCTGGGGAGCAAGTGCACAGTAACCTAGTTTGTGGAAATACCCAAGAGGGACATCAAGAAAGCCACTGTGTCAGCCTCTGTCTTTAGATGAGGTGGTTAAGAAAAGCTAGCTGAGGGCTTCCCTGGTGGCGCAGTGGTTGAGAGTCCGCCTGCCAATGCAGGGGACACGGGTTCGTGTCCCAGTCTGGGAGGATCCCACATGCCGCGGAGTGGCTGGGCCCGTGAGCCGTGGCTGCTGGGCCTGTGCGTCCGGGGCCTGTGCTCCGCAACGGGAGAGGCCACAGCAGTGAGAGGCCTGTGTACCCCAAAAAAAAAAAAAAAAAAAAAGAAAAGAAACGCTAGCTGACTGTATTAATCAGGGTTCTCCATAGAAACAGAACTGATAGCATGTGGGTATATATATAGATAGATAGATAGATAAGATGGTGGGGGGCAGGGGGAGAAAGATTGAGTCTGAGGAATTGGCTCATACGATTTTGGAGGCTGGCAAGTCTGAGATCTGCAGGGCAGGTTGGCAGGCTGGAGACCCAGGGACGGTTGATGCTGCAGCTTGAGTCCAAAGGCTGTCTGGAGTGAGAATTTCCTCTCCCTTGGGAGACCTCAGTCTTTTTTTGAAGACCTTCAACTGATTGGATGAGGCCCACCCACATTATGGAGGGCAATCTGCTTTACTCAAAGTCTACTGAGTTAAATGGTAATTTCATCTACTAAATACCTTCACAGAAACATCTATAATAATGTTTGGCCAAATATCTGAACACGGTGGCCCAGTCACGTCAACACATGAAATTAACCATCACACTGACCAGGTGAAAATACTGAAGCATGGCCGAGCCATGGGTGGAACATTCCAGAAAGGAGGACAAGCAGCCCTGGCCTGGAAGGGGAGGAGGCCTATGCAGGGCTGTGTGCACCGTAGTATTGCAAGAAAGAGAAGTGTGAGAGACGCTGCGAACCTCAGGCTGAGGCCATATCATACAGAGATCTGAAGAGCAAGGCAGGGGGTTGGAATTTATTCTGAGAGCAATGGAGAGAAAAATTCCAAAGGAACAAATATGTGCAGTGATAAGTGTCAGGGCTACTTCTGAAAAGATCTTCCAGTTCCATGTGGCAAGTGGGAAACAGGGTGCCTTGCAGACAAAATATTTGCCTTGCTGAATAATGAATACCAGATACTAGCTGAAAAGGAGAAGAATGATATTAAATATGTAGAGTAGGCTTTTCCTTACACTTTCACTCTTAAAGGATACTTTAACAGTCACTGATACCCTAACTACCACTTTCCAACATTTTAATATTATATATGTATATTTCTATTTTACATTTTAAATGACATTGTATTGTATTGTATTGTATTGTATTACAGTCCCCTAAAAATGCTGAGACTAATAAAGACAAATTTTCATCTAGAACACAACTGGAGTGTATTTTTTTGGTGACTGGGAAGTCAGTTTCTCTTTCATAGCGACAATTACTGCAAACATTTCTGGGAACTTTTACAATGTTTTCTTTGGAATGCAACAGTTACCCAATTTCAAAGCAGTCACCATTTAGCACTTTGAACAGAGTGTGAAATAATTGAACTTTGGCTATCACAAAAGGCATGCAGCTTAGTAATGAGAGGCCAAATCTTAAATACTGATTGAGAATCTCCTCAAAGGGCTATAAAGCGACACTTTAAGAGCCCTTTAGAGAAACAAGCCACAGGAAGGGGGGCTGACTGTGAGAACCAGGCCCATCTGCTGGTGTATGTAGGGTTTGCAGTCAGACAGAGCCTCCTTCATCAGGACTCCAGCAGGTTTTCTAAGAGGTTTCTATTTCTAGCTCCTTTTACAGAATGCATCTCAATGCAGCTTGATTAGCAGGGAAGTACTTGAGAAAACAAAAGGAAATGGTTCAGTAAGTGGATGAGAGCCTGAGGCTAGTGCTCTCTAGTGCATGTCTCCTGACCTACAACAGTTCCTGAAGCTTAAATGCCCAACAACTCCTTGCTGTGGGGGAGGGTGGGGCCTCTCTGCCTGGAATTGCTAAGTGGCTAAAGCGGCCAGCTGGGCTGCACTAAGAGTACCAGGCACAGCGCAAGAACATCTTCCCAGAAACTCCCGGCTTCAACCTCTTCTTTCTTCTCTGCTTGTGGAGATGCGTGCCCAGCTCTGGCAACGACAGGTGACCTTCAGAAAACAAAAACAAAACAGGACACCAACTTGTTTCGCAGGCGGTTTTGACAGCATTCCTGTTCATTTCACCCAAGTTCTCCTCCTTGCTGTGACTAAAGCACCTGAGGGGATTGATCTTGGAGAGGCAGCAGTGAGCAGTGGCAGGAAGACAGATCTTAGTTCCCTGCCCAGGAATGGAACCTGGGTAGCCTGGATGAAAACTAGGTATCCTAGCCACCACACCCCATGGCTCTTGCTCCCAGTGAAAAATGCATTTCTCACGGAGGCAAAAACTGTAAAAACAGGTACAAGGTTTATTATTACAGACATAGCACAACAAGTGGGAGAGCACACAGAGAAACAGTTTGTTTAGTTAAGACAGAAGCAAGGCAGAGATACACACCCAGAGAGCAAGGGTGTGGGTGTCCTCCCTAATGAGGAGGAGTGCAGTAAAGAGGAGGTTAAGTCATTTATATAGGGCAGTTCTTCTGGGTCTTTGTGTACTTTTGCACAGTTATCTGGTTTCTTCTTCTACACCTGACCTGCCCTAGGACCCTCCCCAACATGAGTGTGCAACTTTTTTCCAAGATGGATTTCAGCCCAGAGGCCTATAGGACAGCCTTAGCATCACATATTATGGGGTGGTGCCCCCATCTTTTTGACTCCCAAGGAGCCTTTCTGTGCATGTTCAATGTTTCCCTTGCCCCAAGGATGGGAAGTATATGACCTGTTGATGCTTTACTCAAACCAGTGTAAGCCCCTCTCTGTTCCTGCCATGACTGTTATCTTAAGGTGTCCACAGGAGACAAAGCCTGGCTATTTACCCTGTTTCTGTTGTTACCTCCATTTCAGAGAGCAAACAGGAGGCTGATTGTAAATGCCTAAACTGGAGCCCACCTATCTCCTGTATCAGGAAATGCAAACAGAAGGCTAGTTTTAAGTGTCTGGCCTGAAGCCCACGTTTTTCTTGCCTCAGGCTGATTTTTCACTTTTCTGAGTCCTTCAAAAGAGGGCACATGAGAAAGATGACTCAGTCACGGACTAAATCAGGCCCCATTATACCTGTGGTCTCCGTGGTTTCTACAAAAGTCTGAGGATCATTTCTCAGGACTGTTCTTAAAATCGATAAAAGAAATTTTCACATATTAAGATACAGGGAAGTCATTCTGGCTTATACTTGAGTTAACTTGCACTTTATGCTAACTAAAATAGCCTGTTAGTGGCCTATCAAACATACATTGTACTTCTGCTTTAATTATTAAGAAAAGGGCACACTGATCAGAAATAAAAAATGTCCATGTTAAAAATAAAGATGAAATGCCTCTCTTCCCAGGGCACCAATGTAGCAATGCTTGTACTCCTCCTTTGATGGTAAGACTCCCTTCCCAGGTGCCAAGGCCATGCTGACTTGCTGTATATGTGCTGATCTGTGTTGTTATTGTTTTTGTTTTGGGAACCTTGAAGAAATGTATCCTTGACTTGTTTAATGTTCTTTGTTCTGAACAAGCTAAAAAACTATGCTGTAAACCATGTTTCTCCAGAACAGCTTCTCAGAGTAATCTGGGAAGCTGGCTTCTGGGCTAGTCCTCAGTTTGGCTCGAATAAAACTCTTATTATAGATTGTTTACTGATTATTTTCATTGACAAAATTCAGGAGCTTTTTTTTCTCTATGAGCAGACATTTTCTAGCAGAGGCTAACTGTGTAGGTGGAAAATTGAGGTACCTCTCAGAATTTTCTTCTTTTTCAGGGCATAAGAAGAAAGATAATTGAAATTAAGAAATTTAGAGACAGGAGCCCACATCCTTCAACCAGATGTAATCTCATTGTGGGCTTAGTGGAGATAAAGAATTGTTTTTGTTTCTACAAGTTTACTTTCCATAGAAATTTGCTTCTGTGGAAGAACCGAGCTTGTCTGCTACAGGTAATGCTAGCACCGGTTCTGGGGTGTGAGCTTGGCGGGGGAGGCAGGAAGACAGTGCAGGGCCTTGAAGTGCGAGGGTGGGGAGCACGGCACAGGTGGGACCACTGCTTGTGTCCAGGCCAGTCATGTATTCTCAGCCTGTCTCTGCAGTTAGGATCTCGGTGTGTGAAAGCAGGTGAGGGACAAACCAGAGGCCAGAGTAGTCCCTGTGTAGCAGAGGCTGTGGGCACTGCCAAGCAAAAATCGCAGTGGAAGAAACCAAACAGGGAAGGACGACTTTACTCAAGGCTATTGCAGTAGGGAGAGAGCGGCCAGATTCCATCTGAACTCAACTCCTCTGACACAAAGGGCAGCAGGGCTTTAAGTGATGGCTGAAGGGGAGATGCTAGGCATCTGTTTGTTAATTGGCTTTAACAAAGGAAAGTGACCTTCTCTTGTCTTTATGGCAGGAGGTAGCTGGACAACTTGGAGACGGGGCTCCTACCCTCTCACAGTAACTGGGATATAGGGGCACCATCTCCTATGATGTTACATTTCAGAGAGATGGCTCCCAGGTCCTTGAGAAAGACATTTCTGGGTTGTAAACTGGCAAGAGTCTTCAAAAAAGATTTACATACATCTCGAAGGGTCAGAGAAAGAATTTTACAACTATTAGTTTTCTAAAGAAAATGCTTGTATTAGTCCAAAGAAACAGAACCAATAGGGTACACATATAGAAAGAGATATATTAAAGGAATAAGCTCACACAATTGTGGAGGCTGACAAGTTCCAACATCTGCAGTCGGCAAGCTGGAGTCCCAGGAAAGCTGATGGTGTAAGTCCCAGTCCAAAATAAGTCCTAGCCCTGGTGCAGGTGAAGATTTGTGTCCCAGCTCAAAGACAGCCAGAAAGAGAGGGAATTCTCCCTTTCTCCAACTTTTTGTTCTATTCAGAACTCCAGTGGGTTAGATGAGGCTGGTCCACAGTGGGGAGGATGATCTGCTTTACTCAGCCCACCAATTCAAATGCTAATCTTGGGACTTCCCTGGCGGTCCAGTGGTTAAGACTTCGTGCTTCCACTGCAGGGGCACGGGTTCGATCCCTGGTCAGGGAACTAAAATCCCACGTGTGGCCAAACAAACAAGCAAACAAACAAAAACCAAATACTAACTCATCCAGACACACCCAGAATAATGTTGAATAATATTCACCTGGATACGAATGGCCCAGTCAAGTCGACACATAAAATTAACCGTCACAATGGGTCAGGGGCCGAGACACAGGAGCAGAGGCAGGTGCCAGCTCCACTGCCAGCTGACAGCAGAGCTGCAGGCTCTCAGGCCTCTGGAGCCCTCTCTGCCTGGGTGCATGGCTGGCCACAGGGGCTGGCCTTCAAGCATTACCGATGAAGCCCAGTGGGGGGAAGACACTGACCCCAGTGCGGTGGAGCCCAGTTGCCCTCAGAAGTAGCCTGCTTGATGATGCACCCTGCCTGCCACTCCTCCTCACCCACCAGCTGTGCTTTCTGGAATCCTTTCCCAAATAAAGTACTGCTCTGAGAGAGCTCAACTTGACATAGCATGTGTACCCTGCCTTCAAAGCCCCTGACCTCCGTAGATGTACTGAGCCAGAAATGGAGGAAAGACCCACATGCTAGGGGAGGGGATGCAGTCACCAAGAGGGGTGGTGGTTCCCACTCATTTTGTTTAGGAGAGAAGACAATGATTGGGCTGGTAACTGGCCTTTAGCACAGAGAGCCTAATGCTGTACAGAGCACGAAATAAATATTTTAGGCTCCAGACATAATAAGAAGATTGACTTTGAACCCAATTGCTTTTATCCAATGAATAATCCCAGAGCCACGACTACTGTGCCTGGTTGGGCTGGCACAGACCTGGGTGGGGAAGGTGCCATTTCCCCGGCACATGGGTCCTCTGGGCTCGTGTCCTGCCTGCAGAGACTCGCTGGGGGCAGATCTCCTCTTTGTTTGAACTGGATTCAATAACAACCCTAATGTTAACAGCGACATCTGTAACCACAGTGCCCCTGGTGATGGTGCTCGGGTCCCAGGGCTTAGGCAGTGCAGGAGAGGCCTGGGAGTAAACGCGTCACTTTTTATGTTATACATACAAAACAAAGGTGAGTCGTCTTGGTGCTGTGCCTCCTTGAGCCTCAGTTTCCTCACCTTTAAGTGAGTGGTAGTCCAGATGAATGGGGGTCTGCTTGCTTGCTTTGATGGAGCCCACTCTCATGTCTCTTGAGTTTGGTTCCAAGTGCAGAGCGCACCCCCTTCCCCCTCTTCCTCTTTCTCCTCCCCAGCTGCCAGAGAGTCACCACCACTCTGGTCTATGCTGAGCTTGAACAGAGTGCAATTGGAGGGCCCCAGGTAAAGGCCATCCTGTCAAATGTGTTGGCTGTCTGCAGGTAGACATCAGTGGGGCAGGAGGGTGGCCTCTGGGCAGGAAAGTCAAGAGATCCTAGATCCAGGTACATGGGGGAAAAAAAGGTGCAGGAAGGAGGAAGCCTGTCATACAAAGTCAGTAGCACATCCTAGAGCTGGGCCATGCATGTATAAAAGTGAGATTTTGGGGGAAAATGCTATAAGAAAAGAAGTAGCATAGGGCACACAATCCTGGAGATCGTCCATCTGCAGGAACATTGTACAACTTGGGACACACCAGGAGAGCATTCTTGGAGAGAGTGACCCTGTGTTCACATGTTTCTGACATTAAGGTTCAGGGGACCGGAAACCTCCATGGGAGACTGGCAGGGTAGTGCCAGAGAAGTAAGTGGCCTGATCCTGGGGCTTCAGTTGACTAAGTCAGTCCTCCCTGTCCAGCTTCTTGCAATCTATATTTGCACCTCCCCAGAATCCCTACTAATCTCCAAGTTTTCCCAGTATTAATCAGCTAGGGATGCTGTAGCAAAGTACGACAGCTTGGGAAGTATAAGAAATGGAAATTGATTTTCTCCCAGTCTTGAAGTACAAGAAATGGAAATTGATTTTCTCCCAGTCTTGAAGGCTGGAAGTCCAAGGTCAAGGTGTTGGCAGGGCTAGTTTCTTCTGAGATCTCTCTCTTTGGCTTGTACATGGCTGTCTTCTCATGAGGTCATGTCCTCACATGGTCTTCCCTTTGTGCATGTCTGTGTCCTAATCTCCTTTTCTTATAAGGATGTCGGTCAGATTTGATTAGGGCCCACACTAAATGACCTCATTTTACCTTAATCATCTCTTTAAAGGCCCTATCTCCAAATACAGTTACATTCTGAAGTACTGAGGGTTAAGGGTTAGGAATTTGGGGAGACAACATTCAGCCCATGGCACCCAGTACTCAAATGCATTAGGAACTTGCTGTGTGCTGGGGCTCCCACATCACTTTTCACAGCTCTCACAATCATATGATATAGGTGGTATTCACATTTTAAAATAAAGGAACTGAGGCATAGACAAAGTAACTCACCCAAGGCTGCCAAGTCGACCAGCAATGGCCAGCACCTGGATTCAGTCTGAGGCTTAGTGGATTTTCAAGCCCAGCTGTGTCCACTTCACAAGGAAGAAGAATGGGCATTGGCCAACTTCAACTCCAAGGTAAGGCATCACCAGTGCTCAGAATTCATTGGCAGGAATATGTGGCGAAGTTCCCAGGATATATTCCCAAATTTATGACCTTCAAAGTTTCAAAATACCCCTAAAAGATCTGCTGCTGATACAGCTGAAGATGCATATGGATTTGTCTCACAGGCTGGGAGGAATGTTGACATCAGTCACGTCTATGAGCCCTTCACTTAGAAATCATGAGGAATTATGACACTGAATCTTCTCTTAACAAGCTGGTATCTTGTGGCTCTTCCCCATAAACAGCTTGAGGTGAGGCCAGCTCTCCACACATGATGTCTCAGGCTGGTGTTTATACCTGAGGACACCCAGGGCTTTCCCCAGGGTTCGCCTGTGATATGTGGGCTGAACTGACATCCTTGCAATGTTAAGTTACCCCATCCATGGACATGGTCTGTCTCTCTATTAACTAACTTTTGGTCACCTTTCTAGACTTTTAAAATCATCTCCATAAATCTCACATGCTTTCTTAGGTAGGTTGATTCCTACCATGCTTTAGCTAAAATACATGCTAAAAATACTAAAAATACAACAAAAATACTACTATGTATTTGTGAAGAGGAACACTCATGATTTTACAACTTAATACTTTGCCCAGAAGCCTTTATAAACTCTTCTAATAGTTTTGATAAGCTTATAAACAGAACTTTGATAAGTTCTGTTGAGATTTATATGTAAACTATCATATCACCTGCAAGTAATGAGAGTTTTATCTTTTTTATTCCAATCTCTATTTGGAATGCAATTTTAATTTCTTTTAAATGTCTTATAACATGGATTAATACTGCAAGAATTATGTTAAACAATAGCACTAATAATAGGCATAATTGTCCTATTTCCTATCTGAAGTAAATTTACTTAAAATGTCCAAATTAATTACATATTTTTTGCTGTGTTTTAAAAAATTTAGTCTTTATCAAGTTAAGAACAGCCCTAGTATTTTTATTTCCTGATGTGGTGGTGCTAGGTGGCCAGCTATGGCATCACTGAAGGTCTGGTTGGTGACATTTCTGGCATGACCTTGACTGATTCCCTCTGTCTGGCCTCCTTTCTTTCCTGACCACTTGCAGAGCCTCATTTCTCTGGCCTTCCCATTGAATTTGCTTGCTCACCAACATCCTTCAGTACATTTATTTAAGATGGCCAGGGCCATTTTCTATTACTTGCACCAAAAACTTGACTACTGCAAGGAGTGAGTTGCAGAAAACAAACTATTAAGGGAAATGAGAGGAATGTGAGATTAGCTACCTGATTTAGTAATCATGAAAGGTAATAAACATTTACTTAGTATTTAGGGAGACAACACTGATGACATTGAACAGCTTGAAGAAAGATAACAAGAAACTTAAATGCCTTACATTCCAAGATTAAGGCATAAAGTGTACCCCAGGGTCCTTCTAAAACCATGGTACAGTTTGATGCTACAGCATGCCGAGTTGCAAAGTCAGTTGAATTCACAAATCACCTTGTCACTCTGTCAAAGTGAGCATATTGTTTGGAACTCTAAGAATTAGAATGGGAATATATGAGAGAATTCAAAATATCTGGACTACTCTAAACCCTGCCTTCTCCTTCCCCCTGGGCCTTCCTTACTTGCCCAAGTCCTTCCTTGTGTGAAGACCCTGAAACTCTCTTGCCTGAATGAATTCCACTGCAAGGGGAACTTCTCCTTGCACCCCAGTCCTTGCATGCTATTCTGACTGTCTGATGGCCTTTAAGTAGGCTCAGAACTCCACATGTCCAGGAAATCAACTACAAAGAAATGAGAAAACAAACTGTTTTTTAAACAGCAAAATCATCAGAATATGAGTGTGAACAAATTCTGATGGTCTAAGGCCAAGGAGAAAGAGAATATATTTTTAGGTTGGGCTGAAGTGTCTATATGAGTGAACTATTTGGAGATTGGATTCTGAGTTGCTGTGCTACCTGCAGGAGCCCTAAGATTGCTCAGTGTTAGGCTGAGGGTAGCGTGGATTAAAGCTTTGGTTTATATGGACTCCTTGATTTCAATGTTGGTTCTGCAGAGGTGGGAGCCACATAGCACGAGTAAATCAGGGTTGGTCACTGTAATAAGCTCCAGGTCAGTTTGCTAAACCAGGTGTTTTCACTGATGAGGCCCCAGGACTGAAATCGACAAGCAGTTCATTGAGGCCCTGTTTGATTTTTAAAATAGAAATATTTCAGCTCTGGGGAATAGAGGCCTGAATTAAACCACCATGATGAGGAGTCAAAGCCTCCCTATGTCTAGATTTGAATTGTTCTGCAGGCTATGATCTCCTGAATAAACAGGAGGTCTTCCAAGGAGGATTACATGATATTCTCACAAAATATGCTATGAGTCTGCTTCCTCATCCTCCCCTAAAGCCTATGGCCACTTACCAAAATAACCCTGCATGGGAAAACACTCAGACACAGGGAATGCTCTCTGAGGTAAGGCTAATCCCCATAGACCAACAAAGTTACTGTGGTCCATAGGCCAGTCTGGGGGTGTATGGTAGGCTTATTAATATGACAAATGGGATAGGATCCAAGTCTACTTCGTGGCAATCCAACTATCCTGTAGTTATTTCCTGTATATATCTACAATTTCTGTATTTACTTTCCCAGTTCCTGAACGGAGCATTGGTTAGATGACCTCAGCAACTGGTAAAGTTCTACCACTGGTTCCCTGGTCCAAAGGGTAAAGTTGTTATGGTAGAAAGCCGCAGATAGCTTTCCTCACTGTTGACAAAAAAGCCAAAAGCAATGGCAAATATCTGAGGGAAATTCAGAGGATGTTGGCACTGTTAATGACCAAAGATTCAGGGATGTTGATTCCCATCATGGTCCCATTTAGGTCCCTAACGTAGGCAGTGCAAAAGGTAGATGAAAGCTGGATAATGACAGTGGATTTTTATTCACTTATCCAGATGATATCTCTAATTGAAGTTGCTTTTCCAGATGTAGCCTCCTTAGGAGCAAATCAAAAGACCTCCAGTCATCAAGGGTGCAGCTAAAGATAAGGAATTTTTTCCCCTTAATTCCAAATAACAGAAAGTAATTGAGTTTTATTTGGCCAAGAAGAACATCTTCAGTGTCTTGACTCAGGGGTATTTCAATGCTCTGGCTCCTTCCCACACTTTTTCCATTTCACCACCCTGCAGGACAACATTCTGAGTCACTGCATTGATGACATCTTGATGACAGGACTCCAAGAGTGCATGGTGGGACACATGTTTTGATGAGACACATAGGATGGGAGATGAACATACTCCAGCCAATACACCAAAGTCTATCTCCTTGGTGGAGTTTCTAGAGTCCAGTGTCCTGGGATATTTGGGGTTATTTTTTTCTAATATGAAAGAATGTTGCTGTGCATTGCATTCTTTACTGCCCAGAAAGATACACAATGCTTGTTGGGCTCCTTTGGGGTTTGGAGGTAACCTACAACAGAGCTGAGTATGCTGCTCTGAGTTACCTGAAAGGCCTCCAGTTTTGCATAGAGCACAATGCATGAGAAGGCAGTAGAGCTGATGATCCACATTGCCCAGAAGGAGAGCAGGCCTGAGGTGAAGATCTGTACTGGTTTACAGGCAGTGCCTAGTGTCAGGGACTAGGAAGGATGGGTGACAAGGAGTGAGTAAGTAGTGTGACAAGACACTGAGTGCCCAGCAAAAGTAGTATTTTTATCACTGACATTGCTTAGGACATCTAGAACATGGTGATAATAAAATGTAGACTTTCCGTTAGCTTTATTCTTATCTCGAAAGTGCACCCCCTTACTACCTTCACAATCCCCACCACCCTGCCCTTGGTATATCAGTGCAAGTAAGTCTGTGCAAGATAAATGTGGATCATCCCACAGTTTGAGAACATTCTGGGTGTAGAGAAATAAATAAAGAAATAAATAAATACGCCTGTGGTGCCCCACTGTGGATGGAGCTTTTAAGAATCTTGTAGACAAGATAGCCCACATGCTGCAATGAGTCAGCCTTTCCCACTCCACCGGTGCTTGCCTACTGAACTCGCAAATAGAGTGACAAGGACGGCACTGTTCATCTGTGGGTGTTAGCTGTGATTAACCCTATAACTGGACTGGGGAGCACAGAGTCTGAGGAAGAATCATAACAAAACTAGAAGGAGAATGGACTTCAACCTGATGTCTGGAGGTGGGTGCAATAACTGATGAAGCATTGGCTACTAGGTGATTAGAGTTCATGTATATTTACCTAAATAAGGGGTAAACAGAAGCTTTTATTTTATTTCATTTCACTTTGCGGGGACAGATGTGAAGCGAGTACTGTCATCATTGTCATCTTCCCCACCTCCCTCCGGTGCACTGCAGACACTGCCTGTCTCCCCACCCCAGCCCTGTGGGTTCCGCCTACCTCTTCTAACCCATATACCGGCATCCATCACCTTCCATCTTCTAGCAATCTGTCAAAGTTTTCAAAGTCTGTTGGTCTCCATCCTCCACTCTGCTCCCTTTCCTTGGTTTCCACAGATTTACTCCCACTTGGATTTCCCTTGGATGATTTTAGTGAGGGAGAGGAGGAAAGCAGAGTCTCATTCTGCCATCTTGAGCCAGATGACTGGGCTTTTAAATAAGGTCTCCCTTTGGTTTAATTATCACAGACGTCTGTAGAAGTGCAGGGGAAACACCACATGCTTGTAATAGTAGTATTCCTCCTTCCCCTTGGGATGGGGAAAGCCCTGCTTTTCTACTTAAAATTAGGAGGAAATGGGCTGGAGAGTGATGAGTGGCCATAGAAGGAGGATATCAGTGTGAAATTCCACAAATAATATTTTACAAAACTCATGTAGAATGATTATTTCTGTTCATCTTGAAAACAACACCAGAGTCCTATGAATATGCTCCCTGGAGCATTTCCAAAATAAAACCAAGGCAGAGAATTAACCCGAGAGCATTGCATTTTCAGTATCAATCAATACAGTGAAATTATACCTCAGTTGCAGTCTGTTGGCCTCACAATGTGTTGTGTGATGGCCACGAGGAGATGCGGGGGGGAAAAATGTTTAGAAAGAAATGTTTGGCTAAATTCCTCTGAGAACAGCAAGGGAGAGCAGCAGCTCCCAGCCTGCAGGACCACGAATGTGCCACTTGGA
The DNA here is from genome assembly GCF_003031525.2 of Neophocaena asiaeorientalis asiaeorientalis. NCBI lineage: Eukaryota > Metazoa > Chordata > Mammalia > Artiodactyla > Phocoenidae > Neophocaena > Neophocaena asiaeorientalis. Next base: position 226,433 of record NW_020175389.1, on the reverse strand, counting down.
GGAAAATGAAGCTCTAATCACTTACCTTCTTCTTTCTCCAGATACCATCAATGGCTCTTTAATCCAGGAGTTGTGTCACATCAAAGCAGACATCTGCTGGGTGTCTCTGCGGATTTGTTTTTGTGAAGTGGAGCTGCTTCAACAGCTTGGGTTTCAGTGCTTGCAGCAAGGGACTCCGCATACCCAGAGCGGCTTCTCCATTCCCCTCCCCATGAGTGCAGCACCTTCTGGGGCCGCTGCGCTTTTTCATCCTCCCTCCCAGTTCCCTCCCTCCCTGCCTTGAAACACTCTGCATGTTGGAGATGTGAGGAGAACCAATTGCAGTAACTAGACTCGCTCCTGTTTACTTTGCAGCTTGGTGCTTGGTGCTCATATGAGCGCCGGGGTTTTCATTTCTACCCCTGGGCCAAGCTGGAGAGAGACCTGCTCGTTTTGGCTCTGAGAATTTCTGGCCCACCCCAGCCCCTGCAGCCCCTGCAGCCCCTGCAGGCATCCTCTGAGCCTCCCGGTTATCAGCCAGCCCACGCATCCTCCTCTGGTCCCGATGAGCCTCCCCGCTGCTTCCTGGGAGGCGCTGCTTGTTATCCGTCCCTTGCCCTTCTGCACCTAGAGGGTGGGGTCCTCTCCCCACCCCCAGCCCCTCAAGTGCTCCCCCTCCAGGAGCAGGTGGTTCCTGTAAACGTAGATGAGCATGTCCTGTTCTCCTCAAAACCTGCCTGCAAGCTCCAGTCTAGGAATAAAAGCCAAAGTCATGGCATTGCTATGAGGACCACATGACCTTTCTGACCACATCTCTTGCTCCCTGTGGCTCTCCCTGAAGAGCCTCAAACCTCAGGGCCTTTGCACGGGTCACTCCCAAGTCATCTTGGGTTACTATAACAAAATACAACAGGCTGGGTGGCTTAAACAACAAACATTTCTTTCGCACAGTTCTGGAGGCTGGAAGTCTGAGATCAGGGTGCCAGCATGGCCCTGGTGTGAGCCCTCTTCCTGGCTTGCAAGACAGTCACCTTTTGCTGTGTCTTCACATGGCAGAGAGAGCGCTGGTGTCTCTTCCTCTTCTTCTAATGCACTAGTCCTCTCAGATCAGGGCTCCATCCTTATGATCTCAGTTAACCTTAATTACCTCCTTAAAGACTCTATCTCCAAATAGAGTCACAAGGGGACTCAGGGCTTTAATGTATGAAGTTGGGTGGGACACAATTCAGTCCATAACAGTCCCTCTGCCTGGAATGCTCTCCCTTGGATATCTGCAAAGCCAAAACCTTCACCCCTTAGACCAAGTTATGTGCTGAATTCCTCTGTGGAGTGGTCTTTTCTGGAAACACCTGGACTGATTTGGGGAAATACTCATCACCAATGCAAAATTAGGCTGCTATTGTCACAGGAATAGGTGGCAGATGCTGGGTGGTATAAAGCAAAGGTACAACAAACAGCAACCTCCAAACAAAAGCCCAGACAGCCACAGTACAGTTGCCATTTATAACAGAAGGCCAACTTTGTTTCACATGCAGGTTCCCACGGAGCTACATCCCTAAGTGAGTTTCCAATACAAATTTACAGAGAGCACTACGGTGGGATCAGTGGGGGAGAAGACGGTTGCAGAGTCTGGAGAGACAGACTACACGTGCCATGAGCTCCTCACCCTCCCGCCTCAGACCTAGTGAGGGCCAGCTCTGCTGAGCCTCTGGAGCATGCAGACACAGTGGGCTGGGGGATACTCCTACCCCTGGAAGCATGGAGGGCAGAACAAACGGCAAGAAAACAGGAGGGGGATGTTTCTAGAGCACTGTCATGAGCCAGTGTGAGTCAGCGATCTCTCATGCCCCTTCCCATTGTCCCTCCATGTGCTCCAACCCAGAGGGCCATGGGCACAGCTGGCAGAGAAGGCCTTAGCCCGTTAGAAATTACCTTCACTGAGAATCTTTTATGTACAAGGAATGGCACCTCTTCTAAGTTTTGACAAATGTGTGCCCTCCTGTCATCAGCACCGCAGGCAAGATTTGGGGTGTTTCCATCATCCCAGAAAGTTCCCTGGTCCTCTGTGGTATGTGCGGTTACTAAGTCAAGCAAAATGCTATCGCCTCTCTCCAATTTCAGTGTATGCACTTTGTTTTATTTTACCAAAGGCTAAAAAAGTAGTGGGCCAAGCTAAGAGCTCTGTATCTCAACCTCTGAGCAACTGGAGGCTGGTGTGAAGCAAATTTGGGTTTTTATGATTATCCAGGTTGCAGGATGGAGAATAGATTGTGGCTGAGCAGAGCATGAGAGTGTGTGCAGGGAAATAGTGAGAGAGATATCCAGGTCATCTAGGTGAGAGATGATGGTCTGGAACAGAGTGGTGGGGAGAAGAAAAGAACTAGGGGTCCAAAAGTGTGCAGGAGGTCAAACCCAGAGCCAGCATGAGATACAAATTGCCACAAATTCTTTGTAGCTCTTCCCATCCAGCAGCGGGTTCTGTGTCCCTCTCTTTGTAGCTGGGCAGGCTTGTGACTTCTTTGACTAATACAGTTTAGTGGAAGAGACCCTGTGTGACTTCTGATTCTGGGCCATAGAAGGCCATGCATCTTCTGGCTCCGTTACTAGACACTCTTGGGGCCCGCATGTAAGAAGCCTGCTCCACCCGAAGCGGCTTTGCTGTGAGGAAGCCCTGCTTCACGGAGAAGCCACATGCAGGAGCTCCAGGCTCGGGGGAGCTCAGCCTTCGAGTCATCCTAGTCCAGGCAGCTGATGAGTGAGTAAAGAAGACTTCAGGTGATACCAGCCCCTGCCTTTTGAGTCCTCTGAGCTGGTATCCCAGACTCCACAGAGCAGACAAGCCATTGTCTCAGGGCCTGTCTAAATTCCTGACCACAGAATCCAAAGGCATAATAAAGTGGATGTTTTATAGCACTGATTTTGGGGTTTGTTTTACAGTAATCTATAACTTGGACAAGGAGAGAGGGGAGGTGTTGGGATGACTCACAGAGAAGATGGTGCATGTTTACTACCTTGTTTCTTGTCAGCTAAAATTGTTTCCTGGAGGAAGTGCAATGTCAAGAATTAATGTGAGAAACCAGGACTCATTCCTGGTATATTTCATTAAACAGCAGATAATTCGAGTATTAACTGAAGCTGCGAATGGAGTAACTTTGTAGAGCTAGTGATAAGAGAGGATGATGGCTGTGGTACAGAGGTGGGGGAGACCATTCCAGAGCAGCAGTGGGGCCTGGGGGTCTGAGGCTGCTGACAGCTGTCCACACAACCCTGGGGTAGAAGTCAAGTCTGCTCCAAGAGTGTAATAATTTTGGTTTTTAAATCAGAAAGTGCTCTGAGCTCAGGACAACTTTACAGAAAACTTGATTATTTTTTCTGGAATATTTATCCTTCATTTGTCTTTCCAAATGAGTAATGAAAAATTCTAAAGAATATTTATTGGTTTTAATAATTTTGCTTTTTGGAAATTCAGTGCTGAGTTTCTAGGGGAATGAAAGTTACACGCCTGAAAGGGCTTTTCTCCTGTTAAAAAGTGTGATTAGAGGATTACCCAGAGTGCTCTGTTTTACATTTTTCTGTGGCTTTCATTACAGCTGTTCCTTCCTTTCTCAGCAGGTTCCATAATTATACAAATGTCACCTTTCAAGTCTTTCATTATTCATTTGTTACTCACTCAGAGCTCCTAAGACCTGTTCAGCTGCAGAGGTAGCTTGCTCAATGTACTGGCTGTGGATTAATTTTTGACTTGGGTCTTTTGTGTTTCATAGGAAAGATGAAGTGGGAGATAGCGTTTTATGTTATGATTCTCTTTGCTTGCAGACCTGGCTCTTATTATTATTTTTTTGGCCATGCCACGTGGCATACGGGATCTTAATTCCCTGACCAGGGATCAAACTTGTGCCCCCTGCACTGGAAGCGCCGAGTCTTACCCACTGGACCACCAGGGAAGTCCCCTGGCTCTTATTCTTTATTGTCTGTATGTGTGAGCCTACTGACTGTTCGATCCTTGATTCCTTAGTTGCACTTACTTGCAAATTATAGGTACCATCATTGAAAGCAATCTTGCCTACTTGAAATATTTCATTTACTGTCATTTCTTCATTTAGGCAACAGTCTCTTTCCCATCCTCTGGGTTTCATTGCCCATGGAACCATCTACTTCTCCTACTTAGTCATTCTATAATAAAAGGGTCAGCAAAACCATTTCAGAATCCCAATTTCTAATCATGTATTTTACTTATATATAACTTTAGAAAAGGTTATACAGAACTTCAAGCTGTATATCCTCAGTGATATGTATAAGAGGGAATAATTCAGTGATATGGAATGGATAGAAATCATAAACTTTTGACAAACAGCAACTAATAACAACTTTTATATGGTTAATTATTTGGCCATTTAATTGTCATTTAGAAAAGTTCAGAGATTCAAAAGCTTATAGGGGTAACTAAATAGCATAAATGTCGGGGGTGGTGTGGGGCTGGGTTATGTAAAACAATAGGAATGAAGCGTTACACATCTAGCTATACTATATTTTATTAAATTAACCTTTTATTTAGAAAAAAAATTTACCTTCACATGCAATTGTAAGGAATAATACAGCAAGATTCTGAGGACCCTTCACCCAGCTTCCACCGATGGTAACATCTTACAAAACTATAAGATGATATCACAACCAGGATGTTGACATGGACACAGCCAAGATACAGAACATTTCCATCAGTGCAAGGCCCCCCTTGTGTAGCCCCATCCTCCCTATCCCAGCCCTAGCCCTGGGCAATCATTCATCTTCACTAATCTGTTCTTCATCTCTATAATTTTGCCATCTCAAGAATTATGTATAAATAGAAGCATACTGTAATGTAACCTTTGGGCACTGGTGTTTTTTCACTTAGTAAAACTCCCTTGTAACCTGTTGCATAAGTTAACAATTATCTTAATTGCTGAGTAGTATTCTGTGGCGTGGAGATACAAGAGTTTGTGTGACTATTCACACACTGAAGGGTATCTGGGTTGTTTCTAGTTTTAGCTATTATGAATAAAGCTGCTCTGAACATTTGCATACAGATTTTGTGTGAACATAAGTCTCCATTTCTCTAGGATAAATATCCAAATGTTTACTTGCTTGGTTGTACACTAATTGCACGTTTAGTTTTGTAAAAACTGCCAACCTGTTTTCCAGTGTGAATATACAAATTTACATTCCTACCAGCATGTAAGAGTAATTCAGTTTCTCTGTATCTCCACCAGCATTTGATGTTGTCAATATTTATTATTTCAGCCATTCTGTTAGGTCTGTAGTGATACCCCATTGTGGTTTTAATTTACATTTCCCTCACAGCTAATCATGTTGGGTCTCTTTTCATGTGCTTATTTGCCATCTGTATACCATCCTCAGGGAATGTCTGCTCATGTCTTTCCCGTGTTCTAATTACACCCTATTTTAAAACACAGGACAGAGAAAGGCAGCACATGCTAGTTCATAGAGGGTTTGCTACATAGATGACCATCTCATAGAAACTAAAATCCACTAAATCTTTTCCCTTTTAAGAATTTTACAAAATACTAATGAATTGCCAATGCATTCGGTTTAATAATCACTGACGTAGGTCCAGAGAGATAAGAAGTATTTGTTTGCCATCAACAAAAGGACTCTGAAATCTGGGGTTGGAATCTCTCATAGCTAAGAAACAGAAAACACATCTGCCTTTACTAAGATCTCCTCATTTCCTTCTTACTATAAACAGGCAGGGAGACAGCTAGGAGCTTCAAGAGGCAGAGCGAGATGGGGTGGGTTGGAGCACATAGAACCCCAAATTCCTTCTTTTCCTCCTTGTCCTTGATACTGAAAATTTCACTTCAATCCAGAGTGGTTGCTCAAGTGAGGTTCCCCTGGTTTGAGCCCCAAATCTGTATTTTCAGTAAGCATCAAGATCATTCTTATCCTTTTCTAAGTTTGGGAAACAGTGCCTTCTATTGTTTCTGTGCATCCATCACTCCTCTGTAACAAAGCAGGTTCTCAGGGTGATGGACTTTTAGGCCTTGAGAGTGTTACTTAGAGTCATTTAGTGCACACACCATGGCCTTGCAAGTCTGAGATTAATGGCAGCCACCAACGTGTTCATCAGTATCCCCATGAAAACTGTCTGGCATTCACAGAAGAGGGTTTTTTGCATGTGTTCTTAAATTGCACAGGTCCTATTTGTCTCATAGAATCTAACTTCATGCTTCTTGCTTCCTTACCATGTTATGAACATTTGGTAAGCACAGATTCTTTGGGGGAGGGATATAACAGGTTTTGTTAATACTAGAAATTACAGGTTATCTAAGAAAGCATTTCTAAAATAATTTGTGTAAGACATTCCCAAATATCCTAATCAGGGATCCCTCTGCCCCATGCCTTAAGAATTAGATTCCCAAAAGAAAAGTGAATGGTTTCTTGAAGTCCCAACTGGCCAAAAGCACCAATAAAGCCTACTTCACCTAGATTACTGCTACACTGTGGTCAATTTTAATCAGAGACAGTTTTAATTATGTCTTCCCTGGAAGGGGCCCCAGAAACATCACCGATTCCACACCACCTCATGTTTTCACATCCAGAGCCTGGATAAGAGAAGCAGCCTGTCTAAGATCCCAGTTGTGGCAGGGCCAAACTGAGGACCCAGTTCTCCTAATATTAAGCCTTGAGAGATTTTGAGTTGCTTTCTCTCTCTCTTAATTGTACAAACATTCAGATAAGGATTTGCTAGAATATAGAACTCAAACAATCCATAGGGTGAAATTGTCCAAAGTTTTGTGTGTGTCATGGAGGGACGTGGATCTGTGTCAACAGGACCATCTCCAAACAAATTCTTCAGTCCTTGGGAATAAAGGTCCTCCTGTCCAGGTGCATGCCCTCATGCCTCAGGAGAAAAGAAAGAAGCATTCAACAGTTTTGTTTCTGGTGATGAGACTGTGGATTTCCCCTCCATATTCCATTACACTCAGATCATGCAAAATGTACATGCTTTTATAAAAGCTTCAACAACAAAAGGCACATATACAAGGACTCCAGGGCCCATCAGAACCCCTTGCCTGAGTTTCCAGATAGTAGGCAGCATATCTAGCCTGGTGTGGGGTGGCCCGTGTGAGGGCATCCACCTCTGAAGGTGGCCCCCGTCCTGCACATGTGGCTGGCTGACTTTGAGATGTGCTGTAAGGGCAAAATACAAACTGGAGTTTGATGTATTTTTATGGAAAAAAAATGTAAAGTATCTCATTAAAATGTTTTATGTCAATTACATGTCAAAATAATACTATTTTGGTATATATTGGGTTAAATAAATTAAATTTGTTTCTTTTCAGTTTCATAGTATGGTGACTAGAAAATTTAAAATCACAGATGGGTTTTTGTTCTACTTCTCTTGGACGTGCTGCCGAGATAGTTGCACAACTCCCTTCCGCTCCTCACTCAGCTCTCAGGAGGTCATCTCCACTGATAACTCCCCCTGATCCCTCTGTCTCCTTACCCTGCTGTATTTTGGTTCATAGCTCTCACCTCACCTGACTTCACATTTGTTATTTTTTTGTCTCTCCCACCAGAATGAAAGGCAGGGACTCCGAGGGACTTTGTATTCACAGAACTGACAATAACGTGTGGCCCCAGCAGATGCCCAATAAACATTTGTTGAATGAATGAATTTATACACTAGTATGACTGTATAAGAGAAAGTAGCAGTTGAATTGATGACCCAGGGCTATATTTTATTAACAATTAATTAAACATATTAATTTTGGAATTAAAATATTTTTCTTCTTTTTTCACACTTTAGATGTTTTCACAGGCCCTAGAAAGACTTATAGCTCCTGGCACAGGCCCTTGTGACTAATGATCCACTGGAATCTATTTCCATTTTAATGATCATTTTCCTTCTTTGGTTCTTTGTGCCCAATGGATATAAGCGATCTGAACCTTGGTCATGGATGGAAATTCTATATTTAAAATATATATTTAAAACCAAAAGATGGCAGGGGAGAGCTTGATGGGGACATGGGTTGGTTGCCATCAATCTGTGCACCTTGGTGTCACTTAATGCATGATTAGGAGGTGAATCCACCAGTGAGTTAACAGGAGAGGTTGCCTCAACTCCTCTTCATCGCTTAGATGTGCTTGGTTAATTTGGCATCTCTACTCTCCTATCCTGGGGTTAAAATGCTAAGAAATGACAGTTTCCCAGGGAGAGACCCAGAGGCATGGGGTCCTGGGGAAGAATCAGGCTTCTACTTTAGTAGAAAGGGTTAAAGAAAAGTCGGTGGGAAGACCAGGGATCCTACAGTGCCTTTGACTTCTGTCTGCCAGCACCCTGACCTGCTGTGTGAGGCCAGGACATGAAACATCTGGACCTCAACACCTATCATGAAAATCCATTGAGTGTCATTGTTTTTTCCTTGTCTGCATTTAAAGCCCATCAATCCCCATCAAACTAGTGTTCAGGGCAACCCGTTTGCCAAGAGGAATACTCACAGTGTGATGTCAACATTCTCTTAAGCACTGTGTGTTTAAAGTTTTACTCTTCTGCATTGATTCCTCTGTTGGTTAGAGCTTTTTTTTTTTTTTTTTTTTAAAAAACTAACCCTTTTAAAAAAATCCAAGAAATAAATGAGCAGTGTGATACAAAGATGGGTCAGTAACTCTAAGTCAATCCTTCTGAGATGACACATGCCACGTACTCAGAAGGATGTCTGGGTTGCATTCAGCGTGCAGTGCATGTCAGCTGTGACAACTAAGTTTTCACATTATGAGTATGTCCACTAAAATGTCCACATTTGCCATTAGATGTTGTCACTCTGAGCCTCACACCACTCTCAGGAAAACATTGCTTAGTGGTCGGCCAAGTGGACAATCCCAACTGCATTAATGGGATATGAATTGAAACCTTTCCATTAACATTTTTTCCAGTTTTATTGAGATATAATTATATACAGCACTGTACAAGTTTGTGTACAGCATAATGACTTGAATTACATATATTGTTAAATGATTACCCACGATAAGTTAGTTAACATCCATCTCATATAGATACAAAAAAGAAAAAGATAAAAATGTTTTTTTCCTTTTGATGAGAACTTTTCTTAACAACTTTCCTATATAACATACAGCAGAGTTAGCTATAGTCATCATGTTGTACATTATACCCCTAGTACTTATTTATCTTATAACTGGAAGTTTTGTACCTTTTGATTATCTTCATCCAATTTCCCCCTGCTCCACCTCCCTCTGGTAACCACATATCTGATCTCTTTTTCTATAAATTTGGTGTATTTTTTCTTTTTCTTTTTAGATTCCATATATAAGTGAGATCATACACTATTTGTCTATCTCTGTCTGCTTATTTCACTTAGCATAATGCCCTCAAGGTCCTTTCATATTGTCACAAATGGTAGGATTTCCTTCTTTTTTATAGCTGAGTAATATTCCATTTTATATATATAAATATTCCATTTTATACATATATATGTATAAAATGGAATATTAGCCGTATATATGTATATATATGTGATATATATACATACATACATACACACACATGACATCTTCTTTATCCATTCATCCATCAATGGACACTTAGGTCGTTTCTATCTCTTGGCTATTGTAAATAGTGCTGCAATGAACATGGGGCACAGATATCTTTGTCATAGTGTTTTTGAAACCTTTCCATTTTAATTGCCATTTTTACTCTCCTGTCCAGTTTTTCTATTTTAAGTATAATATAAATATGAGTCCGTTCTCTAAATCGCAGAGCATGTCTAAAACTGGCATGTCTTTGAAGGATGTGAGATTCTAATCAGCCTTGGAAATTTGCTCTTGTTATTTATTTGACAAATACGCACTTCATGTAGTTCTGATTTCTCTCTCTTTTTCTTTCTTTCTTTCTTTCTTTTTTTTTTTTTTTTTTTTTTTTACCACACTGCGTGGCATTTGGGATCTTATATACCAACCAGGGATTGAACCTGCACTCCCTGCATTGGAAGCGCAGCATCTTAACCACTGGACCTCTAGGGAAGTCCCCTCTCTCCCTTTTTCCAAATGTCTTTCATAAACTTAAGCATGTTTTTATAGTCAGTCATATCAAATATTATGACAATAAACAAGGGACGACTTAAAGAAAAAATAAATACTTTGTTCTCTCCATCACAGGTCAGCACACTTTTTCCATGAAAGGCCAGATGATAAATATCTTAGGCTATGCAAGCCTCTGTTGTGGCCACTCAGCTCTGCCCTTGGAGCAGGAAAGAAGCTGTAGACCATTTATAAATAAGTAAGCATGGCTGTGCTCCAATAAAACTTTATTTGGACATTTATTATGAACACTGAAATTTGAATTTTCACATCACTAAATAGTCATCTTCTTTTTTCCCCCTAACCATTTAAAAATGTAAATCTATTCTTAGCTCACAGGCCACAGGAAAAGAGGTGGAGGGCTGCAATTTGCTGCTTCCTGCTCTAAAGTGCCAATGATTATGACCAATAATTAGTGGAATAGTTTTGATGCTGTTGTTAGCCGTTACCACATGTCCACAGGGGCTAAATGACAGGGAAAGGGCCTCAACTCTGAGAAAATTTCTTCTAAACAATGCTAGACAAATGGAAAATTATAAATTTTGCTTTAAAATCTATTTCTGCCTGTTCCAATTATATCTGTTTGCTCTCCTGTTTTGCTTCCACTCAGCAGCTCAGAGCAAGGTGCTGGAATGTGAACTCCCGGAAAATCAAATATCATGTTCCCCTCTGTGTCCCTTGTGTGGTGTGTGCTCCCCTCTTACTCGATAGCACCAACCCCACTTACACCTGCCCACAGTCCACCTTTGCTCAGCTGGCTGCTACTTCTGGCCCAGCCCGGGTCTGTGTCGGCTCCCACCTATGCATAGCCTTGTGTCCCCCGGTTTCCTGGTTGCCAACTTCTCCTTTCTCTCTGTCCTATTCTCCGCTCCAAAGGGAGTATCTGGGGAGGAACCTGATTTAACCTTGACTCTCCTGTGGGTTGGGGACTCAATTTCCTCTTCTTGGGAGATAATGCCTGTTGTTCAGTGTCCAGGTGACTAACTTGTAGCCCATAGAAGGTGAATTCTTTTTTTTTTTAAAACATCTTTATTGGAGTATAATTGCTTTACAATGGTGCATTAATTTCTGCTTTATAACAAAGTGAATCAGCTATACATATACATATATCCCCATATCTCCTCCCTCTTGCGTCTCCCTCCCGTCTTCCCTATCCCACCTCTCTAGGCGGTCTAAAAGCACCAAGCTGATCTCCCTGTGCTATGCAGCTGCTTCCCACTAGCTATGTATTTTACATCTGATAGTGTATATATGTCAATGCTACTTTCTCACTTCCTCTCAGCTTACACTTGCCCCTCCCCGAGTCCTCAAGTCCATTTTCTACGTCTTCATCTTTATTTCTGTCCTGCCTCTAGGTTCTTCAGAACCTTTTTTTTTTTTTTTTAGATTCCATATATATGTGTTAGCATATGGTATTGGTTTTTTTCTTTCTGACTTCACTCTGTATGACAGATGCTAGGTCCATCCACCTCACTACAAATAACTGAATGTCGTTTCCTTTTATGGCTGAGTAATGTTCCATTGTATATATGTGCCATATCTTCTTTATCCATTCATCTGTTGATGGACACTTAGGTTGCTTCCATGTCCTGGCTATTGTAAATAGAGCTGCAATGAACATTCTGGTACATGACTCTTTTTGAGTTATGGTTTTCTCAGGTTATATATCCAGTAGTGGGAATGCTAGGTCATATGGTAGTTCTATTTTTAGTTTCTAAAGTTACCTCCAAACTGTTCTCCATAGTGGCTGTATCAATTTACATTCCCACCAACAGTACAAGGGTGTTCCCTCTTCTCCACACCCTCTACCACATTTATTGTTTGTAGATTTTTAGATGATAGCCATTCAGACTGGTGTGAGGTGACACCTCATTGTAATTTTGATTTGCATTTCTCTAATGAATGTTGATCATCCTTTCATGTGTTTGTTGGCAATCTGTATATCTTCTTTGGAGAAATGTCTACTTAGGTCTTCTGCCCATTTTTGGATTGGGTAGTTTGTTTTCTTGATATTGAGCTGCATGGGCTGCTTGTATATTTTGGAGATTAATCCTTTGTCAGTTGCTTCTTTTGCAAATATTTTCTCCCATTCTGAGGACTGTCTTCTTGTCTTGTTTATGGTTTCTTTGCAGTGCAAAAGCTTTTAAGTTTCATTAGGTCCCATTTGTTTATTTTTGTTTTTATTTCCATTTCTCTAGGAGGTGGGTCAAAAAGGATCTTGCTGTGATTTATGTCATAGAGTGTTCTGCCTATGTTTTCCTCTAAGAGTTCGATAGTGTCTGGCCTTACATTTAGGTCTTTAATCCATTTTGAGTTTTTTGTGTGTATGATGTTAGGGAGTGTTCTAATTTCATTCTTTTACAGGTAGCTGTCCAGTTTGCAAAGCACCACTTATTGAACAGGCTGTCTTTTCTCCATTGTATATTCTTGTCTACTTTATCAAATATAAGGTGACCATATGTGTGTGGGTTTATCTCTATGCTTTCTATCCTGTTCCATTGATCTATATTTCTGTTTCTGTGCCAATACCATGCCATATTGATTACTGTCACTTTGTAGTATAGTCTGAAATCCAGGAACCTGATTCCTCCAGTTCTGTTTTTCTTTCTCAAGATTGCTTTGGCTATTCAGGGTCTTTTGTGTTTCCATACATACTGTGCAATTTTCTGTCCTATTTCTGTGAAAAATGCCATTGGTAGTTTGATAGGGATTGCATTGAATCTAGTTTCCTTTGAGTAGTATAGTCATTTTCACAATGTTGATTCTTCCAATCGAAGAACACGGTATACTCTTTATCTGTTTGTATCATCTTTAATCTCTTCCATCATTGTCTTATAGTTTTCTGCATACAGGTCTTTTGTCTCCTTAGGTAGGCTTATTCTAGGTATTTTATTATTTTTGTCACAATGGTAAATGGGAGTGTTTCCTTAATTTCTCTTCCTGATTTTTCATCATTAGTGTATAGGAATGCAAGAGACTTCTGTGCATTAATTTTGTATCCTGCTAATTTACCAAATTCATTGATTAGCTCTAGCAGTTTTCTGGCGGCATCTTTAAGATTCTCTATGTATAGTGTCATGTCATCTGCAAACACTGACAGCTTTACTTCTTCTTTTCCAATTTGGATTCTTTTTATTTCTTTTTCTTCTCTGGCTGCTATGGCTAAAACTTCCAAAACTATGTTGAATAATAGTGGTGAGAGCAGACATATTTGTCTTGTTCCTGATCTTAGAGGAAATGCTTGCCGTTTTTCACCATTGAGAATGATGTTTGCTGTGGTTTGTCATATATGGCCTTTATTATGTTGAGGTAAGTTCCCTCTATGCCTACTCTGGAGAGTTTTTATCATAAATTGGCGCTGAATTTTGTCAAAAGCTTTTTCTGCATCTATTGAGATGATCATATGGTTTTTATTCCATAGTCTGTTTATGTGGTGTATCACATTGATTGATTTTCATATATTGGAGAATCCTTGCATTCCTCGGTAAATCGCACTTGATCATGGTGTATGATCCTTTAACATGCTGTTGGATTCTGTTTGCTAGTATTTTGCTGAGGATTTTTGCATCTATGTTCATCAGCGATATTGGCCAGTAGTTTTCTTTCTTTGTGACATTTTGTCTGGTTTTGGTATCAAGGTGATGGTGGTCTCATAGAATGAGTTTGGGAGTGTTCCTCCCTCTGCTATATTTTGGAAGAGTTTGAGAAGGATAGGTGTTAGCTCTTCTCTAAATGTTTGATAGAATTTGCCTGTGAAGCCATCTGGTCCTGGGTTTCTGTTTGTTGGAAGATTTTTAATCACAGTCTCAATTTCAGTGCTTGTGGTTGTTCTGTTTATATTTTCTATTTCTTCCTGGTTCAGTCTCGGAAAGCTGTGCTTTTCTAAGAACTTGTTCATTTCTTCCAGGTCGTCCATTTTATTGGCATATATTGCTTGTAGTAATCTCTCATGATCCTTTGTATTTCTGCAGTGTCAGTTGTTACTTCTCCTTTTTCATTTCTAATTCTATTGATTTGAGTCTTCTCCCTTTTCTTCTTGATGTGTGTGGATAATGGTTTATCAATTTTGTTTATCTTCTCAAAGAACAAGATTTTAGTTTTATTTTGTCTTTGCTATTGCTTCCTTCATTTATTTGTGATCTGATTTTTTACTTCTTTCCTTCTGCCAACTTTAGGGGTATTTTTTGTTCTTTCTCTTATTGCTTTAGGTGTAAGACTAGGTTGTTTATTTGAGATGTTTCTTGTTTCTTGAGGTAGGTTTGTATTGCTATAAACTTCCTTCTTAGAACTGCTTTTGCTGCATCCCATAGGTTTTGTGTCATCATGTTTTCAGTGTCATTTGTTTCTACATTTTTTAAAATTTCCTCTTTGATTTCTTCAGTGATCTCTTGATTATTTAGTGATGTATTGTTTAGCCTCCATGTGTTTGTATATTTTACAGATTTTTTCCTGTAACTGATATGCAGTCTCATAGCATTGTGATTGGAAAAGATACTTTATATGATTTCAATATTCTTAAATTTACCAAGGCTTGATTTGTGACCCAAGATATGATTTATCCTGGAGAATGTTCCATGAGCACTTGAGAAGTGTACTCTGTTGTTTTTGGATGGAATATCCTATAAATATCAGTTAAGTCCATCTTGTTTAATGTATCCTTTAGAGCTTGCATTTCCTTATTTAGTTTCATTTTGGATGACCTGTCCATTTGTGAAAGTGGGGTGTTAATGTCCCCTACTATTACTGTGTTACTGTCGATTTGCCCTTTTATGGCTGTTAGCATTTGCCTTATGTATTGAGGTGCTCCTATGTTGGGTGCAGAAATATTTACAATTGTTATATCTTCTTGGATTGATCCCTTGATCACTATGTAGTGTCCTTCTTTGTCTCTTCTAATCGTCTTTATTTTAAAGTCTATTTTGTCTGATATGAGAATTGCTACTCCAGCTTTCTTTTGATTTCCATTTGTATGGAACATCTTTTTCCATCCCCTCACTTTCAGTCTGTATGTGTTCCTAGGTCTGAAGTGAGTCCCTTGTAGACAGCTTATATACAGGTCTTGTTTTTGTATCCATTCTGCCAGTCTATGTCTTTTGGTTGGAGCATTTGTTCTATTTACATTTAAGGTAGTTATCAATATGTATGTTCCTATTACTATTTTCTTAATTGTTTTGGGCTTGTTTTTGTAGGTTTTTTCCTTCTCTTTTGTTTCCTGCCTAGAGAAGTTTGTTTAGCATTTGTTGTAAAGCTGACTTGGTGGTGCTGAATTCTCTTACACTTTCCTTGTCTGTAAAGGTTTTAATTTCTCCATTGTATCTGAATGAGATCTTTTCTGGGTAGAGTAATCTTGGTTGTAGGTTTTTCCCTTTCATCACTTTAAGTTTGTCCTTCCACTCCCTTCTGGCTTTCAGAGTTTCTGCTGAAAGATGAGCTGTTAGCCTTATGGGGATTCCCTTGTTTGTTATTTGTTGTTTTTCCCTTGCTGTTTTTAATATTTTTTCTTTGTATTTAATTTTTGATAGTTTTATTAACATGTGTCTTGGCATTTTTCTCCTTGGATTTATCCTGTATGGGACTCTCTGTGCTTCCTGGACTTGACTGTTTCCTTTCCCATATTAGGCAAGTTTTCAACTATAATCTCTTCAAATATTTTCTCAGTCCCTTTCTTTTTCTCTTCTTCTTCTGGAACCCCTATAATTCAAATTTTGTTGCATTTAATGTTGTCCCTGTGGTCTCTAAAACTGTCCTCAATTCTTTTCACTCTTTTTTCTTTACTCTGTTCTGCAGTTGTTATTTTCAGTATTTAATCTTCCAGGTCACCTATCCATTCTTCTGCTTCAGTTATTCTGCTATTTATTCCTTCTAGATAATTTTTTATTTCATTTATTGTGTTGTTTATTATTGTTTGTTTGCTCTTTAGTTCTTCTAGGTCCTTGTTAAACATTTGTTGTATTTTCTCCATTCTATTTTCAAGATTTTGGGTCAACTTTACTATCATTACTCTGAATTCTTTTTCAGGTAGACTGCCTATTTCCTCTTCATTTGTTTGGTCTGGTGGATTTTTACCTTGCTCCTTCATCCGCTGTGTGTTTCCTGTCTTCTCATTTTGCTTAACTTACTGTGTTTGGGGTCTCCTTTTTGCAGGCTGCAGGTTTGTAGTTCCCATTGTTTTTGGTGTCTGCCCCCAGTGGGTAAGGATATTTCAGTGGGTTGTGTAGGCTTCCTGGTGGAGTGGACTGCTGCCTGTGTTCTGGTGGATGAGGCTGGATCTTGTCTTTCTGGTGGGCAAGACCACACCCAGTGGTGTGTTTTGGGGTGTCTGTGACCTTATGATGATTTTAAGCAGCCTCTCTGCTAATGGGTGGGGTTGTGTTCTTGTCTTGCTAGTTGTTTGGCTTAGGGTGTCCAGCACTGTAGCTTGCTGGTCATTGAGTGGAGTTGGGTCTTAGCATTGAGATCGAGATTTCTGGGACACCTTTTGCCATTTCATATCACGTGGAGCCGAGAGGTCTCTGGTGGACTAATGTCCTGAACTCGGCTCTCCCACCTTAGAGGCACAGGCCTGACACCTGGTCGGAGTACCAAGACCTTGTCAGCCACACAACTCAGAAGAAAAGGGAGAAAAAAAGAAAGAAAGAAAGAAAAGAAATAAAATAAAATAAAGGTATTAAAATAAAAAAATTTTTAAATTATAAAAGAATTAAAAAATAATAATGAAAAAAGATAGAAGAGAGCAACTAAACCAAGTAACAAATCCACCAAAGATAAGAAGCCCTAAAAACTATATTAAAAAAAAAGGACAGACAGAACCCTAGGACAAATGGTAAAACCAAAGCTATACAGAAAAAAACCACACAAAGACACAAAGAAGTATACATGTACACACTCACAAAAAGAGAAAAAGGAAAAATATGTATGTAGCTATATATTAAAAATATTAAAAAAAGAAGAGAGCAACCAAATCAATGAATAATTGTACCAATGATAATAAGCTCTAAATACCATATTAAGATAAATATAAAACTGGAAACAAATTAGATTCAGAAAGCAAACCCCAAGTCTCCAGTTGCTCCCAAAGTCCACTGCCTCAATTTTGGGATGAATCGTTGTCTATTCAGGTATTCCAGAGATGCAGGGTACATCAAGCTGATTGTGGAGATTTAATGTTGCTGCTCCTGAGGCTGCTGGGAGAGATTTCCCTTGCTCTTCCCTGCTCGCATAGTTCCTGGGGTTCAGCTTTGGATTTGGCCCCCCCTCTGTGTGTAGGTCGCCTGAGGGGGTCTGTTCTTTGCTCAGACAGGAAGGGGTTAAAGTAGCAGCTGATTAGGGGACTCTGGCTCACTCAGGCCAGGGGGAGGGAGGGGTATGGAATGTGGGGCGAGCCTGCGGCAGCAGAGGCCAATATGACATTGCAACAGCCTGAGGGGTGCCATGTGTTCTCCTGGGGAAGTTGTCCCTGGATCACGGGACCCTGGCAGTGGTGTCCCAGGAGGAGAATTGCTTGCACAGGGGCTTCTTAGTGGCTGAAGCAGCAGGCTTAGTATTTCATGCCCGTCTCTCACGTCCGCGCTGGTAGCCTCAGCTCGTGCCCGTCTCTGGAGCTCATTTAGGCAGTGCTCTGAATTGCCTCCCCTCGCGCAGCCCAAAACAATGGGCCCTTGCCTCTTAGGCAGATCCGAGTTTTTCCCGGACTTCCTCCCGGCTAGCTGTGGAGCACTAGCTCCCTTCAGGCTGTGTTCACGTAGCCAACCCCAGTCCTCTCCCTGGGATCTGACCTCCGAAGCCCAAGCCTCAGCTCCCAGCCGCTACCCACCCTGGTGGGTGAGCAGACATGCCTCTTGGGCTGGTGAGTGCTGGTCGGCACTGATCCTCTGTGCAGGAATCTCTCCACTTTGCCCTCTGCACCCCGGTGGCTGCGCTCTCCTCCGTGGCTTCAGAGCCCACTCCGCCACCTGCAGTCTCCACCCGTGAAGGGGCTTCCTAGTGTGTGGAAGCTTTTCCTCCTTCACAGCTCCTTCCCAGTGGTGCAGGTCCTGTCCCTATTCTTTTGTCTCTGTTTTTTCTTTTTTCTTTTGCCCTGTCCAGGTACGTGGGGAGTTTCTTGCCTTTTGGGAAGTCTGAGGTCTTCTGCCAGCATTCAGTAGGTGTTCTATAGTTGTTCCACACATAGATGTATTACTCATGTATTTGTGTGGAGGAAGGTGATCTCCACATCTTACTCGTCTGCCATCTTGAAGTTGTCTCAGAAGGTGAATTCTTAATCTTTCTGTGCTTCACTTCCCATGTCTGTAAACTGGGGATAATTGTGTGTGTGTGTGTGTGTGTGTGTGCGCGCGTGTGTGTGTGTGTGTGTGTGTGTGTGAGTGGGTTTGCTGAGAAACCCTTGCAGGTACAACTGAGATGTGTAGGAATGCTAGTTCCTTTCTCCCATCTCTGTTCATTGGTTTTATCCTGAGCCTGAGAGTTCCAGAAGACCATTAGCTCCCCTGTGACTAGTCCTCAAATAATCGAAAGCAAATATGTAACTCTTATTTTCTTTTTGGTCACACCTCAGATCGAGTCATGGCCCCAGGTTCCCGTGCTGTGGGTGCCCTCTGCTCAGGGTGTGCCCCTCTGTCTCTCTTAGGCAACTTATCTTCTCCCTTCATGCAACTTAATTTTCTAATAAAACTTTCAATATTACATATTTAGAATGGAGAGATCTATGGTTTGTCAGTTTGGCATGTTTTAAAAGAACTAAATGTGTAATAAAATCACTTTGAAAGAAAAATGTGTAGAAGAACTGTTTTGTAACCAATGTTAAAAAGTCAATGAAAAAAGCTTTTTAGACAAATAAAAGGTGGGGAGATTTCCAGGAGCTGTCATCATTATTTAAGTTTTTTATTCCCTGCATTATTACTGACACTGACGTTTACATTTAAAAACGTTTATGAGAGATGAATCCACACTTTATGTATATTCATTCACATAGAATAGTTTTCAGTATTGCTACTGGCAACTTGAAATGAATGAAATTATAATTTTGATAATTTTGAATGAAATATGTAACATCTTCTTTCAAAGGTAATGAGGGTCTTTGTGCTATAAGATACCTAATTCTTTCTGATATCTAATTTTGAAGGAGATGCTTGTGTTGGAATTTGACACCCAGGAGAGAGGCAGCATGGAGAATACAGTCTCCTCCAACCTCACATTTCCAGTGAGGAATGGCCGGAGGTCAGATGCTGGGCTACGGTCTTGCTTCCCAGTGAAGTGAGTGTCCAGCAGTCCGGTGTGGTGGCTTCACAGGTGTGGACCTGTCCCTCTATAAGGTTTTCATCCAAGGCCCACGGACCTGCCCTTTTCCTTTCAGGAGTGGGGCTGCCCTGGTGGTTGGTGGTCTGTGGAGATAAGCCTGCACAGTCTGCTGCTCTCGGCACACCAACATCAAGACTGGCTTGACCCAAATCGTACCATAACCTAGAAAATCACCACTGCGAGATCTGAGCTGAGATTTCTCGTGAGAAGGTGCTGGTACAACCCCAGTACAGATCCAGGTGTTGAGGAACAGAGGTGAAAAATCTGGTGATTCAGATGCACTGAAGGCCCAGCATTAAACACCCATCAGAACTTTTGAGTCAAGTAACTTTGGGTTAAAAGTGAAATTTTATGGCCTAAATTAAAGCACATTATTTTTCCTTTTTTTAATAGAAAGCACTGAAACTTTCATGAAATATCTGTCTAGTTAGGGGAAGGTTTTAGGGAAAGGTGAGACAAAAACATTTAGGAAGTTTCCTCCTTGAAGAAAATGTTTTCCAATGGAAAATGATATATAGAGAGGGTCTTAGGTGTATTGCTTGAGGGCCGATCCCAGAATTTTCTGTCATTTTGATCAAGCGTCAGTGCTGAAGGCTTGACCCCACTGTGATGCCAAAGAGGGTCCCTGCTGACTACTCAGGCAGTGTTCTCCTTGGAACTGGCTCCCTGATAGTCTCTACTCCAGGGTGGTGTCCGCAGTTATTTTCCATGTACCCATAGCTGTAAACTCTCAAGAAACTGATGTATAAATCAAAAAAGCCAATCTATTACTTTCCAATGAGTGAAGGATAAAAGCTCAGCTCTTGCTCTTCAGCACATGCTCCCCACAATATAAGAAACTGACTATCCTTAGGAGGCTGTTTAGGGTGGACAAGAGGTGTGCGTGATACACCTGAATGGCATCTTGCTTGGTGGCAGTCTTAGGAAGCAGCTGTGAATTGGCAGCTGAGTTGTGTCCTGTGGTGGCTGATGCATCCATCACTCCTATATGAGGACCTCAAGTGCCGGTTGACAGAATTGCTTCCTTCTGCACATGGTTGAAACACTGTAGGATCCTTTGGTCTACTCACAGATGGTGTCTCTTTAATTAATACTGATGCTTCAGACAAGATGCAACATACATGTGATTTCAGCTTCCCTGAGTTGAACCACATTTTAGTCCTAACCATTTGTTTCTCTTCCACAGAATTCACACCCTTTGATGATACGTGGATATTCCAAAATCTCTCTAGCTATGCAGTTATAGACAAGGTTTTACAGTAGTTAAAAACTCACATTACGGGGGTCATCTCATTCCTAGTTTGTGTGGAAAATTGATCTAATTTAGCTGTATCTTTACATATACTTTGGATGTTGATTCTTAGAAAATTTGTTGATTTATTCGTGCTAAATTTTTGCTTTTCTTTCAGTTTTTTTTTTGTTTGTTTGTTTTGTTTTTGTTGGGGGGTATGCGAGCCTCTCACTGTTGTGGCCTTTCCTGTTGCGGAGCACAGGCTCTGGACGCGCAGGCTCAGCGGCCATGGCTCACAGGCCCAGCCACTCCGCGGCATGTGGGACCTTCTCGGACCGGGGCATGAACCCGTGTCCCCTGCATTGGCAGGCGGACTCTTAACCACTGCGCCACCAGGGAAGCCCCTTTTCTCTCAGTTTTGTTATTGGGGACATAATATCAGTTTAAAAATAAATTCTAGGAGGGACTGTTTGTATTCAGTTGGGGCTAAATTAAGGAGAGGACAAATGTGAAAGGAGGGGAGGGAAGGAAAGAGAAAGAAAAAAAAATCAGCATTGTAATCACAAACTTCTACTTGCCAGCAAACTTATTTATGTAAAGTGTGTCATATACAATTGAAAACATTTCTGTTCCAACCTACAGAATATTCAGTGTACACACTTAAGCTTATGTCCTGGGGCCTAGGTTCAGTGATAGTAATGCTGTGCCAGCTGTCTGCAATTTTTGCACATTTTGGATTCCCATTAAGTGTCCATCTTGATTATCTCCAACCTGCCAGTGAAGTCTACCTTTAATACTTCTTGTATTATTCTGAGGGATAATTTTAGTACTAATTCTTTTTTTTATGTGCTATATTATTTTTTTAACATCTTTATTGGAGTATAATTGCTTTACAATGTTGTGTTAGTTTCTGCTATATAACAAAGTGAATTAGTTATATGTAGTACTAATTCTTGATCTCATCATCTGGATAGTACAATAGGTATTATCACTATTCAGCTGTCTTTTTATGATTTTGTGGCCACAGAAATTCAGTATTCTTTCAAGTATTTAATCCCTTTGCATCATCATATGTGAACCTTGCTTCTCAGTGACTTTTATAAGAAATATGCTTTACCTGGTACTTTCCATCAGCACCAGCAGGGTAGATCTTACTTTCTAATACATTTATGTATTTTTATTTCAATTATGCTTCCTGTAAGGGGTAAAGAACTGGATTAATAAAAGAACTACTGGAAATGACCTCTCTCTTTCTCTCTTTCTCTTTCTTCCTTCCTCCTTCTTCCTTCTTCCCTCTCTCTCTCCCTTCCTTCTCTTTCTCCCTTCCTTTCTTTCTCCCTCCCTCCCTCCCTTTCTTTTTAAATAGAGGAGTTCTGCCTACTTGCATTTGTTGACATATGGACCGATTCCACCATTGTTGTTGGTGCATTTTTTGCTTTCTGCCACATGGCTCCTTTTGCATAGTATGAGCTGGTCACGTGGCTCTCACTGACTTGATGGTAACTTTC
The DNA here is from genome assembly GCF_003031525.2 of Neophocaena asiaeorientalis asiaeorientalis. Taxonomy (NCBI): domain Eukaryota; kingdom Metazoa; phylum Chordata; class Mammalia; order Artiodactyla; family Phocoenidae; genus Neophocaena; species Neophocaena asiaeorientalis. The sequence continues at coordinate 204,323 of NW_020175389.1, read as the reverse complement.
TTCAAATGAGTTATGAGGTAAAGAAATGCACAAATCTGTGCCACATTCTTCAAGGATCTACGTGTCTTATTGGAAAAAACTTACTGTTGGCATGCATCCCTTTATTTACACTAGTGGTTGTTAGAAAAGCATTGGTCTGGAGAAGTGCCTTTCAAACTGGTGGTGCCAATCGCTTTTGCCTTTCATTCAGCTGGTGCAGCTCCAAGAATGAGAGGGGGCCCCACCCTGAGGCCAGAATTTCTCAGGGCCCTGGGGACACAGCTTGGCAAAGGTGGGGCAACTGTGGGGACTGAGGGATGAAAGAAAAGATACAGAAAATGCATCTTCTTCGCCAACCACTCTCAACTTGGACTCATTCCCTCATCTAGTCTTTGGATCATCAGTGATATTACTTTGAAGTAGATTCTTAATGCCACCTGGAGGACACTATCAGGTGTGGATGATGGGGAAGAGACTGTTTCTTCAACTGTCTCTCACCTCACTCCTTGCCTGCACTGCTCAGATGTGTCCAGGATGTGTTGCCTCTCAAATCAACTGAAAAGTAATGTCTTTCTTTCAATTTTTGGCTGAAAATTCTTAAAACATAGACTAATTTTGACAAGAGCAACTCAGTGTGTTTGAAGGTAAGATTTCTCTTCACTGAGGCTGTTCAAAGCACAATGGAAAGGGAAGTGATGTTACTGATAGCACACTTGAATTCTTTCTTTTTAAATTAATTAATTTATTTTTGGCTGCATTGGATCTTCGTTGCTGTGTGCAGGCTTTCTTTAGTTGCAGTGAGTCAGGGCTACTCTTCACTGCAGTGCACGGACTTCTCATTGCAGTGGCTTCTCTTGTTGCGAAGCATGGCTCTAGGCGTGTGGGCTTCAGTAGTTGTGGCTCGCGGGCTCTAGAGCGCAGGCTCAGTAGTTGTGGCTCATAGGCTTAGTTGCTCCATGGCATGTGGGATATTCCTAGACCATGGCTCAAACCCATGTCCCCTGCTTTGGCAGGTGGATTCTTAACCACTGTGCTACCAGGGAAGCCCCACATGACAATTTTTTAACTGTTTTTGGGTTATTTTGACATTTTTGCAGCACCCTTTTAAAAAATGAAGTGACAGAAGCCACTATAGTTGGGATTCCTTAGAAAACAGAGTCTGCAGGGAGTTTTGAGGTACCTTGTTGGGAACCATATGATGAAGGAGTGAGGGCAGAAGCACTGGACAGGGTGGAGCTGGGCTGTGATGTGGCTGTGACAGCAGCCTCAGTGGACCATGAGGAGTTTTGAGCTGGGATGGCATTGTTGAGCTGCCCCTCCATGAGTCAAGGAGTCCTGGTCTTGTGCTCTCCGGTGAGGGGATGTGACCTTGGGTAAGGTTGCATCCTATGCTGAGGGCAGTTCCAGAAGAGGGACTCAGCCAGGGAATGAGCTCCTTGGTCCTGAGGGGAGATCTGGGTGGCATACCAGTGTCCACCATGGCAGTTATTAAATCACTGATTTTCTCTTCTTCTTGAATATTGATCATAACAAAAGGAAAGGGAAGACTGGAAGCCTCACCAGGCAAGGAGCCTCAAAGGGACAGGTCCATATGAGGTTCTGGCAGAGCCTGTCTTCCCAGTGAGGACTTGAGAAGGGTTCAGGGTAGCTACTAGATTTCCATGACCATCCCTGCCCCCTCCAGTTCCAGTGACAGAGGAACTCTTTTGTATTATAACTAATATCTACGTTGTCTCACCTGGACAGATCCTTTTCCACATTTTAAAAACAACAGTTTTATATGTAGTCTCACTGAATCCAGAATAAGAAACTATGATTTTAGCAGTTTATTACAATCTTGCTTTGATGTGCTCTGGGAGAGACTTGAGTGCTTTTTTTCTCTAGGCAATATACTTCTGACATATCAAGTTATATCTCTTCAAAATAGACTCTGGAGGAGAGAAAGCAAGTGAAAAAAAATGTTGTTGATTTGGAACTTCAGCAGATAGTATTGCTACAATCTTACATAAAGGTAGGTATTTGGCAGGAACTTAATTACCTTTTGATGCTTTGTGATTTTCTGGTTCTCAGAGGGTTATTTTGAAGAAAAAAATTGATTTGTTTTATTGAGGTATAATTGACATTTAAAATTGTAAAGATAAAGTGTGCATCGTGGTGATTTGATATACGTATGCATTGTGAAAGGATTCTCCCCATCTAGTTCATTAATACATCCATCACTTCACATAATTAACATTTTTTTTTTGGTAAGAACATTTAGATTCTACTCCCATAGCAAATTTCAGTTATACAATACAGTGTTATCAACTATAGTCTCCATGTTATACATTAGATCCTCAGATCTTCTTCATCTTATAGCTGGAAGTTTGGACCATTTTACCAACCTCTCCCTATTTCCTCCACCCCCTAGCCCCTGGCAACCACCACTGCACTTTTTGTTTCTCTGAGCTTTTCTTTTTAATATTCCACATATAAATGATATCATGCAGTATTTGTCTTTCTCTGACTTATTTCACTTAGAATAAGCCCTCAAGTATCATCTCTGTTGTTGCAAATGGCAGGATTTTCTTTTTCCTCATGGCTGTATAATACTCCATTGTATATGTATACCACGTCTTTTTAACCCATTCATCCAATGAGGGACACTTAGGTTGTTTTCATATCTTGGCTATTGTGAATAATGCTGCAATAAACACGGGGGTGCAGATATCTCTTCAAGATAGTGATTTCTTTTCCTCCAGAAAAATACCTGGAAGTGGGATTGCTGGATCATATGGTGCTTCTATGTTTAATATTTTGAGGAATCTCCACACTGTTTTTCATAGTCGAGACACCAATTTACATTGCCACCAGCAGTGCACAAGGGTTTCCTTTTCTCTACATCCTTGTCAGCACTTGTTATCTCTTGTCTTTTTTATAATAGCCATCCTAACAGGTGTGAGGTGATATCTCATTGTGGATTTGATATTTGCATTTTCCTGATGATTAGTGATTTTGAGGATCTTTTCTTGTACAGTTGGCCATCTGTACGTCTTTTTTGGAAAAATGTCTATTCAGGTCCTCTACCCATTTCTAAATCAGATTTTTTTTTGCTGTTGGGTTGCATGAGATTTTTTTTTTTTTTTTTTTTTGCAGTACGTGGACTTCTCACTGCTGTGGCCTCTCCAGTTGCGGAGCACAGGCTCCGGACACGCAGGCTCAGCAGCCATGGCTCACGGGCCCAGCCACTCCATGGCATGTGGGATCTTCCCAGACCAGGACACGAACCCGTGTCCCCTGCATCGGCAGGCGGACTCTCAACCACTGCACCACCAGGGAAGCCCACATGAGTTCTTTTATATATCTTATCAGAGCTATCATTTGCAAATATTTTCTCGCATTTGGTAGGTTGCTTTTTGATTTTGTTGATGATTTCCTGTGCTGTGCAGAAGCTTTGTAGTTTGAGGTAATCTCACTTGATAATTTTTGCTTTTGTTGCCTTTGCTTCTGGTGTAATGGAGAAAAAAATTATTTAAGAAGAAAACTGATTCAGTTTAAAGAGTGAATTGCTGGGACTTCCCTGGTGGTGCAGTGGTTAAGAATCTACCTGCCAATGCAGGGGACACAGGTTTGACTCCTGGTCTGGGAAGATCCCACACACCGTGGAACAACTAAGCCCGTGTGCCACAACTACCGAGCCCACGTGCCACAACTACTGAAGCCCGTGTGCCTAGAGCCTGTTCTCCGCAACAAGAGAAGCCACTGCAATGAGAAGCATGTGCACCATAATGAAGAGTAGCCCCTGCTCACCACAACTAGAGAAAATCCACGCTCAGCAACGAGGACCCAACACAGCCAAAAATAAATAAATAAATTAATTAATTAAAAAAAATTTTTTTAAGTGAATTGCTATTAACACTTGTCTTCTCTCTTTATGTCAACAGCAAAGAACACATATTGGTCTTTCAAAACCTTTAATATGATAAATAAAACCTATAAAATATCATAATTAAATCAATTCATTTAATGCTTCTTTTAATAGTCATCATTTATATTACTTTGCACATAAAGAATAACTTTAATCTAAAATTCTCAAAGTATTTAAGTAAGTTTCTCGATAAAAGAATATTTTGCAAGAAACTATACATTTCTTACTTTCCCTCATGCTTAGCTGAAATGGTGTGAGTCATTAAATTTGCTCTGCATATGCATGTCCCTATCACTTATCAGAGAACTTTCTAGAAGCTGACATCTGTTACCTGAGACAGCATGAATCCAGTCTTGCTGTGTCTCGTGTACCAGGGCCCGTACCACCTCTTTTGTTGCCCTGTATCCTTGGCAGTCCGATGTCAGAACCTTGCCTGGACTTGCTTCTGGGGGCAGTTCCTACAACGGCTTTGTAAATTAAAAGAATAATGAGTCAAAGGCTCTGTCCATGGACCTCCTAGGAGAATCATGGAGGAGTGAGAGTGCATCCTCGGGCAGTACAGTGTTAAAGGTCCTCCCTGAGACTCCAGCCTTCCTCCGAGGATGAGGATATCACCATTCTTCTAGAGCAGGGCGGCCATCCAACTGCCTCCCAGGTCCCAGGGGCTGCAAATGAGTGGATGGGCCTGGGTGAACAGAGAGCTCATGTCCATCTGGGAAGGTGTCCTTTCCTGGACCTATGTAGTCCCTGCCATGCTGGAGGCTTGGAGCTGCTGATTTTTCTGGAGAAGCCAGAATCTAGACGTTTTTAATGTGAAACCTCTCAAATTTTACATGTTGGCAACTATTTACATTTTTCTCAAAAGCACAGTGTGAGCCAATGAAAATAGGTGTGAGGGTCCATGAGCCTACAGCATGCATTCTCCTCTAACCTCCTGTTGTCACTGTAGCTGAAGTGGGACAGAAAGAAGAGTGGCCCCTGCTTGGGAAGGGTTTCCCATCAACTGTGTGTCAGTAAGCACGTGGGACAGACACCCAACCTCAGCTCTGCCGGGAAACTGATGCAGAGATGAAGATTCTAGCCATCCTGCTGGCCAGACTTGTAACAGAATTAATTTTCTTTCTGTAATTTCAGATCATCAACTTAAAGTTGAGTCTCAATGAGAGTTTTTTTGAGTGGTTCATAAAATGCCTTGAAAATGTAAAGTATGGAAGGTCCTACAGTGGCCCTCAGAGAATCTACGGTCCAGATAGACTCACATTAGAATGCAGGCCAGGGCAGGCAACTCCACTGCCGGCACCGACAGCCGCTGGATTAGTGGATCCTTCCTGCATTTACCTGCTCTTTCCTTGTATTTCTACAGGCATTGGAGGTTCTTGTTATGTAGTTCCACCAGGGACAGAAGAAAATCAGGAAACATGTGGATGACCTTCTGTTCGCACGTGTAGAGAAAGGGAAAGATTTTCATCATCTTTCTGGCTCCAGCTCTGCATGCTGTTGAGGACCTTCACAAATGCACAGAGACGGTCCCAGCAGGACTCTCTCTATCTGCAACCACCCTGTTTGTTGTGGTGTAAAGTGATTGTCTCCTGTTCCCATATGACTGGTCCCTTTCCCAGTGTCACACAAGGTGCTTTTGCCATAGATCTGTCTTCCAATTATCTTCCAAGTAGGAACCAGTGAGCCAAGAGGGCCTACTAAGCAGATGTACTTTCCAAAATGACGCCTGCTGGCTGCCACGGTGTGGTGAAAATCAGAAGGCGAGAAAAAAGACTAAGGAAGGCTTATTCTCATCTCCTTACATTCAGTAAAATCCATTGTTAATTTCTCAGCATTTCTATGAACAGGAAAACTCCTAATAATTCTAAGTGTAACCTATTAGAATGATGGCAAAAAGATTTGAAATGGGTCAAGGCTATCTTACATCCTTTATCCTTGATAAAAACTTTCTTACTTGTCAAACATGTGAGTTAATCTTATTTCTATCTAGAAGAGTTGCCACACAACACCACCACAGAAGCTCTGATTACGTCATCTTTGCAAGGTTGAAATGGTGGAAGGTTTGCCTGGGTGAGAATCACATAGCCTGTCAGGAAATGAGCACATTCATACTTAACTGTCATACAAGTGCTTTCAGCTCTTTGCTCTTGGTATAAATTGACTCCAGAGTAATAGAGCAAATACCCTCCAATAAGACTAACTCTTTCCACACCACATTGCCATGAAGACTGGTAAGTGAGGGTGCCATATGTGTTTGGGAGCCTCCTGTTACAAAGGGTGTTCAACATAATTTGGCACCTGCCACTGAATCTAATATATGAATCTGTATCCCTTCAGATAAAGCTGGGTTATTTGCTGGGAGAGCCAGAAATAGGCAGAAAACTCTTACCTTCACATTACCAAGCAAACTAGGAGCAGATGAATTGTGAAGTCCTGTTAGAGAAATTTATTTTAAAAGACCATGTAAGTTTAAATAGTCAAGGCATTTTAAATAATTAAAATCCTTATTTTCTTCATCTCTTTAAAATATCTTGAGGCACTACTACTAATGATTTTCTGCTCAAGCCTATATATCAAGGTTATATTTCTGTGCACAGTAAGTTAACACGGGCATTATCCAAAGGGCATTTTCATTCCTGGGCCTGGGAATTTCAAAAACCAGGCACACAGATTGTACTGGAGTGTTTTAATAAATACTCTTAATGGGTCACAATAGAACAGAAACTGTTTTCAAAACCAATGTATAGGGACTTCCCTGGTGGTCCAGTGGTTAAAGTCTCCATGCTCCAAATACAGGGGGCCTGGGTTCCATCCCTGGTCAGGGAACTAGATCCCTGAATGCCGCAACTAACAGCCCACATACCACAACTAAAAAGATCTCGCGTGCTGCAACAAAGAGCCCAAGTGCTGCAACTAAGACCAGCTACAGCCAAATAAATAAAGAAAGAAAAACAACAACAAAAAACCCAATGTAGGGCTTCCCTGGTGGCACAGTGGTTGAGAGTCCACCTGCTGATGAAGGGGACATGTGTTCGTGCCCCAGTCTGGGAAGATCCCACATGCCGCGGAGTGGCTAGGCCCGTGAGCCATGGCCGCTGAGTCTGCGCGTCCGGAGCCTGTGCTCCACAACGGGAGAGGCCACAACAGTGAGAGGCTCGCGTACCACACACACAAAAAAAACAACCCAAGTATAACGTGATCCAGATGATTCTCAGAGACAGGCTTCTGAGGACAATGTACCTCATATTGCTGTAGTGGAAAGTGTATAAATTATGCATTTTTTATTGGAATATTTGAATGTCAGTTAATAGAATCAAAGAAGAACCAACAGATGTAACAGGTATAGACAATTTCAAGAAATCATTCAAAAGAGTACAGCCTGGTTTCTTCTGCTTCCATGAGTTCTTCAAAATAGAACCTTTGGAAGGAGATTTCCTATCATAGTAATTTCTTACTAAATTTGGCTTGTTTTTGATAAAAATATAAACAACTTTTTTCTCTAGATTTCCTACTTGAATGCGTGAACTAGTTTTCTTACTGAAATCATTGCAACCAATTTTTAACCTCCAAAAGACACATTTGGATAACTTTTACATCACTTTTCTGTCTACAAACTTGTAAACATGTAAACTCATATTTTGTTTTTCAAATGTCTGTATAGAGGCTGCTTGTTTTTTTTAAAAGCTGGGAATATTATGAATATTAATACTCTTTTAGAGGGGTGTGAATTTCTAGGACTACATTTCTACTTTGCCTCAATTTCAAAGGGATGCAAGGGCAGGCATGTCTGGGGCTCTGGCCACCACTCACCCTGCCTGGGAGAGCAAATGCCAGAAAGCATCATCTACTATCCCTACCTCTGGGGCCTCACCTTCCTAATGACTTGTTAGCTTCAAATTGTCTCCTACGCCTTGCCCAAAGGTCATTTGCATTGTAATTTACAGAATTCCAAGCAGGTGCCTCATGAAAATGTAATTATTTCCCCCCCAAAAAAATGTCTTTTTTTTTTTTTTTTTTTTTTTTTGCGGTACTTGGGCCTCTTACTGTTGTGGCCTCTCCTGTTGCGGACCACAGGCTCCGGACGCTCAGGCTCAGCAGCCATGACTCATGGGCCCAGCCGCTCCATGGCATGTGGGATCTTCCCGGACCAGGGCACGAACCCGTGTCCCCTGCATCGGTAGGCAGACTCACAACCACTGCGCCACCAGGGAAGCCCGAAAATGTCCATATTTAAATATACAATTAATAAAATATAGAGAGTCCCATTTTTGTGAATAATAGCATTTCCCTAGCTTTCATTCCATAATGAAGAGGAAGCTGGTTTTCTGAGGCTGTGAAATATCAGAGTGACAGTTCAAAGAATGTTTCATCTGACTGTAAGAATGAAATAGCAGAGAAATAAGCATGACAGATATGCAAGTAAGGATTTGGAATTTAGGTTGTATTAAGAGACTGAAATTTTATGATGACCATCCCAAACACCTAATGATTCCAGATGTTTGCCTTTAGACTTTATTTTTCAGTTTAGTTCTAATTCATCATTGTTTTGTTGTGTGTTGTGTTTTTTTGTGGCATGAGGAGAGAAGAATCTTTCTGAACAGGGTCCATGGTAGCGCCAGCAGGGTAGAAGCTGCCATGTAGAGTTGTATGTCAAGCCAATCAGAGCAGGAGTTGACCTGGTGGAACATTTTTCTGCTCTATTCTTAACGACCATTGGGAGCATCTTACTTTATTTCATATTAGCATAGGTTCTGAGAAGTCCTGCAAAAATAAACCAGTATAATCATTTTGTTGTTTCCTAAATCATCCTGTTGTTTCCTAAAGTTAGTTCCCTACAGTCTCACCCCTTTTTTATAGAACACTTTTGAACATCTCTTAGGACACTCATTTAAGAAAAATTAACCAGTATTATAAAGTATAATTTACATAAATGAAATATATCCCTTTTAAGGGTACCATTCAATGCATTTTGACAAACGCACACAGTTGCGATGCATTGTTCCAGTCCAGAGAGAGAACACTGCCATCACCACCAAAGTTTCCTTGTGTCCCTAGCAGTCCATCTCCACACACCCTCCCCCAGCACAGGACAACTACTAATCTGATCTCCATCACTGTGGAGCAATTTTCCCTGTCTTAGAACATTATATAAATGGAATCACACACACATGCTTCTTTGTGTCTGGCTTCTTTCCTACTGCATAATGTTTTTGAGATCTATTCATGTTGCTGTGTATCAGTAGTTGATCATTTCTACTGCTGAGTAGTATTGCATTATATCAATATTCCACTTTTGCTTTATCCATTTTCCTGTTGGTGGACTTTTGTGGATGCTTTTTTCAATATTTCTCTGTACTCTTGTACAAGAGTGGTCTGGAATTATTTTCATTAAAAATTTTAAATTATAATAATTATTTAAAATTTTAATTATAACAATTTAAATTTAGTGTTCAGTAACCTAGAGAGAGATTTTATGTGGAAGAGTAGATATTTTTATGGCAAAATCTCAAAAGTGTATAGTTTATCCATCCAATTTATTTGGTTATTTTCCCTGAAAAAGAATGAAAAATTTGTTTTCATATAGGCTTTTAAAAACACATAGGTGGTTTATATGAAAACATATCCTGGATAAGATAGTAAATTTTCAAAATATAAAATCAAAAGCCAAGTAGAGGAGTATGCAAATATGCCAACAGTAAAGGCCAAAGTAGTTATTGGGATTGAGCTTAAAGTTTGACTGGATTCTTTCTGGTAAGGATTCACACCAGAAACTTTATAAGCCACATGACTCTTGTTATGGTACACAAATGTTATCAATGAGCATGTATTATAAGGTTTCAAAACTGTGTGGATTTTTAATTCTTACATTTCTTTGCGAATTTTAACTAGAGCTCTGTTTGCTTTCTTGGAGACCACAAGGTTTTTACACGTATGTAGGCAGCAAAAAATTCTGAGGTAATAAGAGACGTGGAAGTGATTTTCTTCTTGCAAAAACTGACCTATTGACAGGCCAAGAGCTTGAAGGATTGGCACGTGGCCACTCCACTCTTAATTTTTCCCCACAATTAACCAAAAAATGTTTTGTTTTGTTTTTGTTTTTTCAGGTTAAGCATTCAGAAAAAAAGACTATAGAAAAATGAGAATTTATTTTTTATTCGTTTTTCACTTCAGACTGGTGGAAACATCACTGAAAATGTCTTTCACCTGCAGACTCAAAGGTTTCTTTTTATTATTTCTTCTTTTTTTCCTCCTGAGCATCCTGGGGCAATTTACATGGACTGTGACACTTCATAAGTAACACCCCTTATAACTAGCTTATAAATTGTACCCTAAGTAACCAAAACATACTATGGAGTAGAATTTAATGGTCATGACAGAATATGGTCACCCTTAATGGAAAAGATACTAAATGAATAAGGGCACTATTATTAAATAAACATCTCACATAATTACTGATTTTTAAACATTACGTTTAGTAATTTATCAACAAATGTAACAAATGCCCTCATGTTCTATCTTTCTTAATTAAAATGCTAGTATTTTTATTAGAATATATCCGAACTCTCCTAATCACAAGTGACAGAAACTTCAGTCCTACTGGGAGTGGCAATGCCTCAAGCGGTTGAGAAGTGGTTGATTCAGCGGTAGGTGGCGCCCCTGAGTCGGGGTACCCAGCCTCCTAGCAGGTCCTTGCTTTTGCTACCAGAATACAACTCCTTTTAGGTTCCAGGTAGTACGAGAGATTCTTCTTAGGCTCTTGCCAGATGGAGAGAGGGAGTTCTGCTTGTCCTGCAGGGCTAACCCATGTCCTCCTAGACCTCTCTCTGTGATCAAGGCAGTGGATGTACAGGGGCTTAACATAGCCAGGCCCTGGGCCTGGGGCTGGAAGCAGGGCCAGTGCCACTTGGTCACATGCCTGAGAGCAGAGGGCAGTCATCCCCCAAAGGGAGTCCCGCAGCCCTGCTCCTGGAAGGAGGAGAAAGTAGTACTGACCAGCAAATGAAAAATTCTCCTAAAATCAATCCAGAAATTTTGCGGCATTCTTAAGCTAAAATGTTCCTTGCACTGCCTTCCACAGTCCTGTGAGGTCATTCCAGCGGTCCTCCTGTTTCTCAGGATGACTTTGTCATGGCTGAGCTCTTACTTAATTTTTTTCTTTTTAAAATTATTTTTAGAATCAATTTAATTTTATTTTTTTAATTTTGTTTATTGTGATAAGAACACTTTACTTCGTGAGATCTATACTCTTAACAAATTTTTAAGTGCATAATACAATATTGTTATCTATAGGCACAACATTGTACAGCAAATCTCCAGAACTTATTCATCCTGCATAACTAACTCCTTATACTTTTTGAATGGTAACTCCCCATTTCCCCCTCCCCCCAGCTCCTGGCAACACTATTCCACTCTCTGCTTCTAAAATCTGACAACTCTAGGGACCTCATATAAGTGGACTCATACAATATTTGTCTTTCTGTGACTGGCTAACTCCATGTAGCATAATGTCCCCAAGATTCATCCATGCTGTAGCATATGGACAGATTTCCTTCTTTTTAAGGCTGAATAATATTCTATTTTATATATACACAACATCTTCTTTATCCATTTATCTGTCAATGGACTTTACGGTGGTTTCCACATCTTGGCTCTTGTGGCCACTTTCTTTTCTTCTCTACAGATGGATGAGCTGTAGTCCAGGCAGATGTAACCACTTCTTGGTTGCTTGTAGCAACAATTTAGTGAATATTTGAATGTTCGTGGATCTCAGCATTTCTGAATCCTTCCTCCCCTGCAAAGCTCTTTCCAACAAAGCTGGGCTCAGATGTGACCCAAATATGCCCCATCCCATGTAGCGCTCTGACTTGAGGCTTCGCGCAGACGTGGACACACCTCTCATTTTAGAGTCTCCAAGGTGTGGCTGAATATGCCCACCCAGACTTTCTGAACTGGGAAACCTGATAGCTTTGCAGCTTCAGAGAAATGGAATGTAAATATTTTCTCTTGCCTCCTGAGAGGATAAGAAAATAAAGCCTTCACCATTATCAAGGAAAAGAGCACTGGATTTAATAGGTCGTAAAAAGATCTTTGAGGATTAGGGACATTTAGAGTTTCAGCATGTGGGGTAGAGGACGTCCCTGTGGGAGACAAGAAGAAAGAAGCATCTCCCTGAAATGGAGGAACAGTCAGAGGAGGGATGTGGACGGAGAGCGACAAGGCTTTCCTCTGGCAGTGCGGCCTCGCCCCTCCCAGACCTCAGAACCTCATGTTCCACCTGACTATCCCACATGGTACCCCATGTGGTGAATGTCCCAGGACACCCACAAACCCAAGAAAAGAGAAGTACAGGATATGCAGTGCTGTGATGGTGGGGAAGCCCCATGTTTCCGGTCCCACTTAGAATAAAGCTGGGAGCCTCACTGTGGTCCACACAGTGCTCCATGAACTGGCTTCCACCTGGTCTCCCATCACCCAGACCTCACACACTTACTGATCTCTTGTACTTCTACCTCAGAACCTTTGCATTTGCTGTTCCCTTGGATCTTTCACCAGGATCTCTGCATTTGCTGTATCCACACGACCCAGTGCCTACACTATCTTCAGAAATAAACTAACAGAGAGAGGCCCTTCATAACTATCTGATATAAAAGAATACCCCCATCACTCTCTATCACTTTATTTTGCTCAATTTTTCTTTGATATCATACCCTGATATGTTATTAAATAAGAATATAGGGCTCAGAAAATAAAGGATTTTTCTGTTTAAGTCTGTTATTTCTGCAATGTCTTAAAAGGTGCCTGATGTTCAGTGGAACATCATACTTAATTAATAGTAAACTGAGGGAAGAGCTTTTTCCTCCCATCCATTACCCCAGGCCAGGTGTGAACTGAGCAAATGGGAGAGAATGCAATGGTCTGAGGCAGCAGCAGATGGCACTATAAAGACAATATGTGTGAACCTAAAACTGCTCTAAAATTTTTTTATTAAAAAAACAAAAAGAAAGGCTGAGTACTAAATTTTGGACAAAATCAAGAGTCTGTAGGGACTGCTGGTTTTGTAAAAAGAGAGTGACACTTGCTATATGATTTAACCACCATCACCCTCTTCTGCCTCTCACCACTGAAGTGCAGGAAATCCTAGTGTGAAAAGGTTAGTGCCAGTGACCAGGAAAGCTGAGCCGCCTGATTTCCCACACTCGCTTCAAAGGGGGAGGATGTCTCATAACGTCGTCAGCCTCTTGCCTGGATACTCCATGAGGAAAAATCTAACACATTTGAAAGGGGTCATCTTAAAGAGGTCTTGTTCTAAGAACAAGCCATTGGGAATGTGGATGGCACAGGACCTTAGTGTCCTTCTAATGACAAAGATGTTTCTATCTTGATTCATTTTTTTAAACTTTTCTTTTTATGGCTAGTCCCCTTTGGGGATACAGTGAGGGAATGTGTGTTTGGGACTAGGCTATTTTCTTCTGTAAATTTTTTTTTTTTTTTACAAAAACAAAGTTTTTTTACATTGTTTTATAGTATCTCGAAATAACTTTGTGTGCTTTTTTTCCAAATGGAGAATGATGCAGGTGTGTATTAGTCAGTGTTCTCCAGAGAAACAGAACCAATAGGATGTGTATATGGAGAGAAAGTGATTTATTGTAAGGAATTGGCTCATGTGATTATGGAGAATGACAAGTTCAAATCTTCAGTGGGGGCTGGCAGGCTGGAGACCTAGGAGAGCTGATGTTGCAGATGAAGTCTGAAGATCATCTTCTGGAGAATCTCCTCTTTCTTGGGGGAAGCTGGACTTTTTATTCTATTCAGGCCCTCAACTGATTGGACAAGGCCCACCCACATTAGGGAGGCCAATCTGTTTTACTTAGTCTATTGATTTAAATGTTAAACTCATCCAAAAACACCCTGAGACACACATCCAGAATAATGTTCAACCAAATATTTGGGCTCCCCTTGGCCCAGCCAAGTTTACACATAAAATTAAGCATCACAAGGTGGGAGCGAGGGACACACAGACTCATCTTTTGATTAGAAAAAACTCACCTCGAGTGCATCACTTCTCTGAAAGCCTCTGGATGGTTTGCTCCCAAAAAGTAAATGTGTAAAGCAACAAAAATAAATACACAGGATCTTGAAAACAAGGAACTGAAAAAGAGTCAAATCCTTTTCACCAGTAAGACAAGGTAAGTGATATCTGGAGTGGAAAAATCAAGAAATAGCAATACAGGCACATTATTTGGCAATATGGAAGTAAATACGAAAAGAATGAGCAAATAGAGCTGAAATGACCTGCCTCTGCAAGGGTGACCAGTGATACAGATTCACCCAGGGCTCTCCCAATTTTAGCACCCATTCAAGCCCATGAGACTGGCAAAATATTTTAAAGGAATTCAAAATATCAAGTGATGTTACCAAATGTAAAATAGATAGCTAGTGGGAAGCAGCTGCATAGCACAGGGAGATCAGCTCGGTGCTTTGTGACCACCTAGAGGGGTGGGATAGGGAGGGTGGGAGGGAGACTCAAGAGCGAGGAGATATGGGGATATATGTATATGTATAGCTGATTCACTTTGTTATAAAGCAGAAACTAACACACAATTGTAAAGCAATTATATTCCAATAAAGATGTAAAAAAAATATATATATCAAGTGATGACTAGGCCCCAAATAAGCAGAAATTCTTATCTTGCTAGTGGAAGAATAAATTGGCAGAGCCACACGAGAGTAGCTGGGCAATATCTGGAAGAATTAGAAATGTCCTTCCTTACGGCCAAAAAACCCCCCAAAAAACCCAAAACCCCCCAAACTCTTTCGCACATATGCAGCAAAGTACAAAAATATATTCATAACATAGCACTATTCATAAGGGGAAAATAAAACCCTGGAAACATCCAAAAATGTCTAGAATGAGGATTAAATGAATAAATTATACAATAGAATATTACAGTGGATAAGATAAATGACCTAGAGCCATATGTATTAATGTGTATACATCTTTAAAAAATAAAATTGATAACAAATGCAGTTTCAAAGTGAAACATAAGCTGGAATACCATTTATGTAAATTTTAAAGTAAACTTTTTATTGAAGTATGTGTAACTATATGTGTAACTATTAAACCATGCAAAATAATGTTTTGCAAACAAACAAGATTAGCCTAGAAGAAAACATACCAAATGCAGGGTAATGACTACTTATTACTCTGATAATGGAACCGGGGGGGGGAATGGGGCTCAGAAAACCAAAAAGGGTGATTTCAACTTTATCTCCAGTGCTTTCAGGTTAAAGAGAAAAAGACCTAAAATAAAATGTCCAGATTGGTTTTTCTGTGTAATGGGTACAAAGGTGTTTATGATATTATTCTCTGTAACCCCCTGTAATTTTTAATGTCTCAAAATTTAAAAACTTGAATATGAAATATTTACTATGAGATCCCTCAAAAAGGTGAGACTATAAAAAGTTAGTAAGCTTTTTTGTTTGGATAAGTTTTCTCTCTGGAGAGAAAGGATGAGTTAATTAATCCCAAATCAAACAATGTTAAATAACTAGTCTTTAAGAGCTGAGAAAATAATATATTCTGATGCTGAGCACATTAGGTTGGATTCCTCAGAAGCAATGCCTGAGTCAATGGTGAGTAGGTAAGTTATTTTGAGAAATGATTCCAGAGAGCAGAAGTAGAGGACTGTGGAGACTGACACAGGAAAGGAAGGAAAGACAACACAAGGGTGAATTCTCAAGCCACTCGTCGCGGTGGGCAACGAGGACCAGGTTCCGCCACGACTGTCTGTGGAGCAGTGGGAAATGACTCCGGGAAGTGTCTCCATCAGCACCTGTTGCTCAGTGACCAAAGGCTGTCCCAAGAGATGACAGCACCCTCACATTCCATGGGTGCCGGGGGGGTGCCCACGGTGTCCAAAAGGCCCTGGTCAGAAGCTAGAGATAAACCACGAGGTGGAGCAGAGTGCTGCCAGGTGTTCCGTGCATGGAGCTTGTTGCTGCATCAGTTACTGGAGGAAAATGCAGGCGGAGTGTATATGAGAGAGGCAGGCACGTCGAGTGCCTGATCCGGGGAGAACATTTTCATTTGCGCAAGGTAACAACCAGCCTACACTCATATAGTAAGGATGGAAGTCAGACATTGGAAAATACTCCCAGGCTTAAAGGATATGAGCTCCAACAAGAATTAGTAAGGAAGGAAGGATGGCTGACTTCCCTGGAGACTTTATTGGAAAGGTACCAGAAGGATCTCTCCACAGTGATAGACCTGAATGGAAGAAGGAGGATGTCTGAGACAATTTCTTGACAAGCCAATCATTTTGAGACTTTAGTTCTAATTGTAGATTCTCTTTTCCTTCTCTCCCTTCCCCTCTCTCCCTCTCTTCCTTCCTTCTTTCCTTCCTTTTCATCCCCACAAATCTCTTCAGTCCATTTAGTCCATCATAGTCATCTTTTCTAAGTTGTATTTTGAATCCTATTCAATTTAAACTCATATTTATAACAGAAAGTAGGTTGATATCTAGATATTCTTAATAAATAATTTGAGACAGGGAAGGCAGATATTTAATCTGATTCCTTCACCAACTGGTACTAAAAAAATTGAGTTTTCCTTATTTTCAGCACTGAAATGCTTTAATGGGAAATCCATTCCTTTTATAATTATAAACAATGCGATTTTGGTCCCTTTATTTACCAAAGTTAAATAAACATTTTTAATATCTATAGTGTAGTGTTTTTCTTTTAAAAAATAAGTTTATTTTTTAGGCATTTAAAAAAGTTATACAAATTTACATTGTAAGCTTCTCCTCTCCCTTTTCTGTGCTCTCCCTTCACTGCCCCAAGTAAAATCTGTCTTTGGCTTTTCCTTCTTTATCCCCACCAACATAATATAACATCATTAAAATATTTTAATTGCAGTATAGTTAATGTACAATATTATATAAGTTACAGGTGTACAATACAGTGATTCACAATTTTTAAAGGTTATATTCCATTTACAGTTATAATATATTGGCTATATTCCCTATGTTGTACAATATATCCTTGTAGCTTATTTATTTTGTACCTAATACTTTATACCTCTTAACTCCCTACCAGTATCTTGTCCCTCCCCCTTTCTTTTCCCTACTGGTAAACACTAGTTTGTTCTCTATATCTGTGAGTCTGTTTCTTTTGTGTTGTATTCACTCATTTATTTTTTAGATTCCACATATAAGGATATCATACAGTTTTTGTCTTTCTCTGCCTGATTTATTTCATTCAGCACAATGCCCTCCAAGTCCATCTATGTTGCTGCAAATGGCAAAGTTTCATTCCTTTTTTTATGGCTGGGTAATATTCCATTGTATGTACATACCACATCTTCTTTACCCATTTGTCTGTTGATGGACACAGGTTACTTCCATACCTTCATTATTGTAAATAGTGCTGCTATGAACATTGGGGTCCATGTATCTTTTCGAGTTAGTGTTTTTGGTTTTTTTTGGATGAATAGGTAGAAGTGGAATTGCTGAGTCATATGGTAGTTCTATTTTTAGTTTTTTGAGAAACCTCCATACTATTTTCCATAGAGGCTACACTAATTTACATTCTCACCAACAGTGTATGAGTGTTCCCTTTTCTCCACATCTTCGCTATCATTTGTTCTTTGTCTTCTTTTTGATGATAGCCATTCTGACAGAAGTGAGGTGATATCTCATTGTGGTTTTCATTTGCAGTTCTCTGATGATTAATGATATTGAGCACCTTTTCATGTGCCTGTTGGCCACCTGTATGTTTTCTCCGGAAAAGATGTCTAGTTAGGTCTTCTGCCTATTTTAAAAATTGGGTTGTTTGTTTTTTTGATGTTGAGTTGTATGAGCTGTTTACATATTTTTGATATTAACCCCTTCTTGGTCATATCATTTGAAAATATTTTCCCCCATTCAGTAGGTTGTCTTTTCATTTTGTCAGTAGTTTCCTTTGTTGTGCAAAAGCTTTTAAGTTTGATTAGGTCCCTTTTGTTTATTTTTGCTTTTATTTCCTTTGCTTTAGGAGACTGAGTGAAAAAAATACTGCTACAATTTATGTCAAAGACTGTTCGGCCTATGTTTTTTTCCAGGAGTTTTATAGTTTCTGGTTTTACATTTAGGTCTTTAATCCATTTCAAGTTTAGTTTTGTATATGAAGTTAAAGAACATCCTAATTTCATTATTTTATATGTAGCTGTTCAGTTTTCCCTGCACCACTCATTGAAGACACTGTCTTTTCTCCACTGTATATTCTTGCCTCCTTTGTCATAGATTAATTGACCAAAGTGCATGGGTTTATTTCTGAGGTCTCTATTCTGTTCTGTGTTTTTGTGCCAGTACCATAGTGTTTTGATATTGCAGCTTTGTAGTATAGTCTGAAGTCAGGGGGAAAGATTCCTCCAGCTCTGTTCTTCTTTCTCAAGATTGTTTTGGCTATTTGGGGTCCTTTGTGTTTCCATACAAATTTTAAAATTATTAGTTTTAGTTCTGTGAAAAATGCCATTGATATTTTGAGAGGGATTGCATTGAATCTGTAGATTGCCTTGGGTAGTATGGTCATTTTAACAACAATAATTTCTTCCAATCCAAGAACACTGTATATCTTTCCATCTGTTTGTGTTGTCTTCAATTTCTTTCATCAGTGTCTTATAGTTTTCATGTCTTTTACCTCCTTAGGTAGGTTTATTCTTTTTGATGTGATGGTAAGTGGGATTGTTTCCTTGATTTCTTTGTTAGTTTGTTGTTATTGTATAGAAATGTCACAGATTTCTGTATATTAATTTTGTATCCTACAGCTTTACTGAATTCATTTATGAGCTCTAGTAATATTCTGGTGTCATCTTTAGGATTTTCTATGTATAGTAGCATGGCAACTGCAAACACTGACAGTTTTATTTCTTCCTTTCCAATTTGGATTCCTTTTATTTCTTTTTCTTGTCTGATTGCTATGACTAGGACTTCTGATACTATGTTGAATAAAGTTGGGTTAGTGCTGGCCTACTGGCTGGCAGAGCTGGGTCCAGGAGTCTGCTTGCAGGCCCCAGGGATCCTAGAGCTGGTGTTGGATCTTTGGCAAGGGGGAGGGGGTGTTGTTCCTGACACAGCTGGGGATGGGGTCTGGGGTGTCCTGAAGCTTGTATTGGCCTGTTAGCAGGTGCAACTGGGGCCCAGTCCCAGGGCAGGGTTTAGCCTGCTGGTGGACAGGCCAGGTCCTCAGGCTGTGGGATTGTGATTTTTCTTGGGTGTGGTGTCTTCCGCCTCATAAGTGAAGCTGGTCCTGAGACTAGAGCAGGATCCCTAGAGGTCAGGGCCAGAGCCCAGGAGATTGGGGCTAATACCTGCCCACTGGTGGGTGGAGCTGGGTTCTGGGCCCTCTGGTGGGCAGGGCTGTGTATAGAGGCAGCTGTGGACTCAGGGAATCTTAAGGCAGCCTGTTTGCTGGTGGGTGGGGCTGTGTCCCTACCCAGTTAGTTGTTTGGCTTTAGACATCTCAGCTCTGATGCCTTCAGGCCAGAGTGGGAGTGGGTCCTGGGGCCAGTAAGCTAGATGGAGCATTCCAAATTGGGGCTTGCTAGCACCAGTGTCCATGTGGCAGAAGGAGTTCTCCAAATGGCTGCCACCAGTATCCATGTCCCCAGGGTGACCTCCAGTTGCCTCCTGCCTTTCACAGAGACTCTTCAAGATTAGCATGTAGGTCTGACCCAGGATCCTATCAAATTACTGCTTCTTTCCTGAGTACTGGAGCATGTGAAACTTTGTGTGCCCCCTTAAGAGTAAAGTCCCTCTGGGACTCCTGAAGGTAATCCCCATTGGCCTTCAAAGTCAAACACTCTGGGGGCGGCTCATAGTCCCAGTGCAAGACCCCTGGGCTGGGAACCTGGACATGGGGCTCAGATCGCGCACTCCTTGGGGAGAACTTCTGTAATTATAATTATTCTCTGGCTTGTGGGTTGCCCACCCTGGCGTATGGGACTTGACTATATCACATCTCTGCCTGTTCTACTTGTTTCATTGTGGTTCCTTCTTTATATCTTTAGTTGTAGAAGGTCTTTTCTGGTAGGTTTCAGTCTTTCTTAGATGTCTGTTCTGCAAATAGTAGTGATTTTGGTGTGCCCACGAGAGGAGGTGAGCTCAGGGTCTATCTACTCTGCCATCTTCTCTCTGGTGTAGTTTTTAATCATACATGATTTCACAACATTTTCCACATGCTAAACTGTCTCAACTTACCTAATTTAGGTACATTTGGGAACTTTTCATGAATTTTATTTATGAATATGTATATATGAATTTATTTATGAATATGTATATATTGTTTAAATATCATCATAATCTACAGGGTTTGAAATGGTATGTGAGCGTAAGGGCTGTGTTGATAGTCTATGGTCATAAACGTATACACATTCAAACTCATTAAAAAAGCATTCTGCATAGCAAAACAAACAACAATAAAATTCCCAAACAAAACTTACACACACACACACACACACACACACACACACACACACACACACAGAGACATCTGCTAACTTTCATACGCTATACTTGAGAATTGGCCAAGGCAGGATAGGAGGCACACACTTAAATGCCTTTGTCATCCACACAAATAATCTAAATAGATTAAGCATTAATAGGTAGCTATGGAGACTGCAGTGAGCTTTAGAGTGGACACTGCACCCAAAGAAACTTATCAGTTTTAACTTTCCTTCTTCAGTGGGAAGAGGTGTCAGCATAAACAGTACGAGGACAGGCCACATGTGTAAAATTGAATGTACTTTGGAGTGAGGTGATACATAGGAGGGAATTATGCAAAGTATAAAGAATTTTAAAGACAAATGTAACCACTATTACACAAAACCAGGTGACCACTTCATTTTAAGAGGCATCTGGTAGTCTCAGAAGCTTTAGATGTTTCATAATCTAGTCAACAGCAAGTAGCAGATGAATAAAAAATATATTTGCATTAAGTTCTTAGCTAAGACATAAAGCTAGGATGTACTCCAGCCATGCTAGAAGGGACTGAGCTTTTCAAATCCATGACTTTGGCTTTTTGCTCTGACCAAAGGTCAACATCTTCTCCATCCTTCTGACCCACTCTCCCAGGTACAATGTGTCCTCTCTCTCAGAGCACACGTTAGCAGATATAAAATCTGTCATTCTGGCTTCCATTTAATTTATTTTCAGAAAAGTCCAGACACGATTTTATCTGCAAAATGGGGAGGAGCAGAGAAAGCATCATATGTCTTATATTATTCACAGAAAACAGACAGGTTTTATTTCAGGCTGTAATTCATTTGAGAACACAAAGAGAACTTTGACCTTAGTCCATTTGGTGTGGTTTTAAAAAGGAGCATCATTTGCTTACTTTGAAGGTGTTTTTAACTTCAGGCTTGGTCAAACGTAAAGTTTTGCTCCAGAGAAAAACTCATTTTGGAAGGCAGCATGGAATAGGTTATAAAACATCTCTGGATCTCAATTCAGTCATTTACTACCTCTATAACCTTGGGTTAGTTACTTCTCACTAAGTTTAAGTTTTTCATCAACATCCCTATTCAGTTACCTTAACATTGCCTATACTTCTATTGTACTAGTAGTTATTTCATTAATATATGGTTTCTCAACTTCACCAGCCATTGGAATAGCCCAAGAAGCCTGGGTCCTATACCCAAGCATGGAGAATTTGAAAGTTCCCAGGTAATTCTAATGGGTGGCCATGGTTGAGAGCCACTGTGTTAAAGAAACATCTGACGTGAATTCTATTTTCTGCTTGGATCCTGAATACAGTTATTAATTGCATTTTACATTTATTCCTGCTAAATACTCATTGAGACTCAGATAGGCTGTAGGGATAGATTAATTTTTAAAAATTTCCTGTTTTTAAGAATGTTAACTAATATGTAGAAGATGCATTTAGAATTCAAATAGCATAGACCTCGGCTTAAAGGATACACATTGTTATTTTAATTATATTTGTCATCATATATTGCTGCATAGCACAGAGGGATCAGCTCGGTGCTTTGTGACCACCTAGAGGGGTGGGAGGGAGGCTGAAGAGGAAGGGGATATGGGGATATATGTATACATATAGCTGACTCACTTTGTTGTACAGCAGAGACTAACACACCATTGTAAAGCAACTATACTCCAATAAAGATAGTAAGAAAAAAAGACAGAATATTGAGGAAACTTAAATGCATATTGCTAAGTGAAAGAAGCCAATCTGAATTATACATCATACATAATATATGATTGCAACTATGTGACATTCTGGAAAAGACAAAACTATAGAGACCATGAAAAGATTAGTTGTTGCAAAGGGTTGGGGATGGGGGAGGAAGGGATCAATAGGTGGAGCGCAGGATTTTTAAGGCATTAAAATTATTCTGTGATACTATACTGGTAGATACATGACATTATGCATTTGGTAAAACCCAAGGAACTTGTGTTGTAACACAAAGAGTGAACCCTAATGTAAGCTATGGACTTTAGCTAATAATAATGTACCAATATTAGTTCACCAGTTGTAACAAATGTACCACAACAATGCAAGAGGTTAACAGGAAAACTGACGGCCAAGGGTGAAGGGAATATGTATGAACTCTCTTTACTTTCTGCTTATTTTTTTCTGTAAACCTAAAACTTCCCTAAAAAATAATGTCCATTAATTTTAAAAAATACACTACAGAAATATCACAGACCCCACTTAATGAAATTATTTCTCACAAGCATCTAAAATTCTGGAAAAAAGTTTATTAATACAAATCTGATTGATTAGAAATAGTTGAATGTCCAAATGAAGGTGGGGTGGGGGAGCATTGGTGGTCATTTTTGTCACTGGAGTAGGAAGCCATTACATGTTAGTGGGGAGAACATTAAGAGGCACAGCCTTACTAGGTTTGGCTGTATCTTGTCTTTCCCACTAATAACAGACATTCAGTCCAGATGCATTAGTGGAAATGTTGTCCTGCATTTATTTAAAATTTATTATTTATTTATTTATTTGGCTGCATCGTGTCTTAGTTGTAGCATGTGGGATCTTTCCTTGAGGCGCATGGGCTTCTCTAGTTATGGTGCATGAGCTTCTCTAGTTGCAGTGTGTGGGCTTCTCTCTAGTTGTGGCACGCAGGCTCCAGAGCAAGTGGGCTCAGTGGTTGCGGTGCCTGGGCTCAGTAGTTTTGGTGTGCGGGTTTAGTTGCCACGTGGCATGTGGGATCTTAGTTCCCTGACCAGGGATTGAACCCATGTCCCCTGCATTGGAAGGCGGATTCTTAACCACTGGACCAAAAGGGAAGTCCCTGCCCTACATGTAGATTTTGGAGTTACTGTTAAGACTAATTCTTGCAGACTTGAAGTTGGACAAAAACTAGGTAAAGATAAAATTTGGGGGTGTGGTCTCATGGAAGTCTCCCCACATAGACTTTATTTTCCCCTGCTGCAAACAAGGGCAAGTGAATGGATGATTTGGAAGGTTCCTCTCAATTCAAATGATAGGAATCTTTGATGTTTTGGGTACAGGAGGAAAAATGATTAAAAACATGTTTAGGAGATAATGAGTCTTGGAGTCATCATTCAGGAATGGAATATAAAATTTCTCAACTAATCCCTTAAAGTCAGGGGCAGACAAACTTGTTCTATAAGAGGTTAGACTGTAGCTGCTTTTGACTTCGTGGGCCATGCAGTATGTCACAACTATTCAACTCTGCTGTTATCGTAGAAAGAAGTTACAGACCCCTACCATTTGCTAAGAAGAGAGAAGAAGCTTGATATTCATTGGTCAGCAGGAGATGGAATAATTACTCTTAACTAGCGAGATCCCAGACTTTCTCAAGAGCAGTGGGCTGACATGTAAATTAGCTCAAGCCCTTTCTTTAAATATAAACATAAGCTTATCAGTTGAGATTTATTAAAATATAACAGAAAGGTTCTGCCTTACAAAATATTTTTTTTAATTCATGGAGCTAAAATGAAGCAGAAATCCATAGTTATTTGGGTGAGGTTAAAATGAACACCTACCCTCACCTGAATGACCCATAGGGACAATTTCCTATGTGGTGCCAGATGCATTAGGTTAATCACTAAACTCCCATCTCATACTCCGTTTTGCTTTAATTTTGTGTTTTTAGCTTAAATGTCTCCCTCTGAGGAGACCAATATGGCATTGGGGAGATTAAAACTGAAATGATAAATGCTTGGGATTTGAGACTTGTTCTCAGAAGAGAAATGGGCTCAAGCCAACTTGCCCAGGAAGGATACAAATTTCAGCATCTCTTTTAACACCTGCTCTTGTGTGCAATATATAAAGAAAGCTGTGCCTACCATAACATGGTTCTTCGTCCATTCCCTGCCTCCTCCCAAGGGACATTAAAAGATTCTAGAAAATACAAAAGGGGAGAGGTGAACACAAACTTGGCTCCAAGTCAGGACAGAGAAGCTCACACAGAGAGGGAGAAAACCTGCAAACAAGCTAAAGTGCATCAACACCCACCACACCATCTTTAAGCCAAGTACAGAGATACAGCAATGTGCTAAAAACATTATGATAACATTAATAAGTAATCAGAAAATTATGGAAAAGATATTTCCTCTGCTTGGAATATGGGACCACGAAAAACCAAGGTGAAACTTGGGGTTGTATAAGTGCCTGGGGGCACTCATAAGTCACAGCAGATGGTTCTTGGTCCTGTAGTTAATTGCTCTACATGAATATGAGTGTTTTGTCCTTTAAATTTTTAAATTCTGTCTTGTAACCACCATATGGTCCCCTGTCATCTGCATAGTTTTCTGTCACTTAAGCAGTGACTTATTTATTATACTCCAAAAAATATTTGCAGAGTGAATAATGAATTGGTACGAGTAAAAATATTCATTAGAAACCTGTTTCTGAAAGTGATTGCTAAGTGTCTTGGAGCATCACCTCATGTTCCTGGAACTTAAAACTCACAAATAAATATTTGCCACAGAGCAAAACATGGAGCAGAGCTACTCTTATTTTCAACATCAGATTTATGGTGATACTCCGTGTTAACTAATTTTTCCTAATTTTGCACACATTGAAGAGAAGCTTAGCATAATTATTAAAATGTACGCGATCTCCTCACCTCCAGCACTGTTACCATGGGCAAACATTTGATTATTGTTCAGCTTATTCACCTCAGCTCACGGAGGGGTGTGGTGGCTCAGGTCCAGAAAAGTATCCCTGTGCTTATCATTCCATAACCGCAGGTCTACACCCTGGGCTTGTTTTTGTATTATGTTTCTTTCTCATTGTGATGGGTTTGTGAAGATCAGAGGGTTTTTATTTTTAATTTTTAAATTTTATTTACTTTTTTATACACCAGGTTCTTATTAGTCATCCATTTTATACACAACAGTGTGTACATGTCAATCCCAATCTCCCAATTCATCACACCACCAACCCGACCCGCCACCACTTTCCCCCCTTGGGGTCCATATGTTAGTTCTCTGCATCTGTGTCTCTATTTTTGCCCTGCAAACTGGTTCAACTGTATCATTTTTCTAGGTTCCACATATATGCATTAACATACGATATTTGATTTTCTCTTTCTGACTTACTTCACTCTGTATGACAGTCTCTAGATCCATCTATGTCTCTACAAATGACCCAGTTTTGTTCTTTTTTATGGCTGAGTAATATTCCATTGTATATATGGACCACATCTTCTTTATCCATTCATCTGTCAGTGGGCATTTAGGTTGCTTCCATGACCTGGCTATTGTAAATAGTGCTGCAATGAACATTGGTGTGCATGTGCCATTTTGATTTATGGTTTCTTCTGGGTATATGCCAGGTAGTGGGATTGCTGAGTCATATGGTAATTCTAGTTTTAGTTTTTTAAGGAACCTCCATACTGTTCTCCATAGTGGCTGTATCAATTTACATTCTGACCAACAGTGCAAGAGTATTCCCTTTTCTCTACACCCTCTCCAGCATTTGGTGTTTGTAGATTTTCTGATGATGGCCAATCTAACGGTGGAGGTGATCCCTCGCTTTTTTTTTTTTTTTTTTTTTTTTTTTATGGTACACGGGCTTCTCACTGTTGTGGCCTCTCCCACTGCGGAGCACAGGCTCTGGACGCACAGGCTCAGTGTCCATGGCTCACGGGGCCTAGCCACTCCACGGCATGTGGAATCTTCCCGGACCTGGGCACGAACTTGTGTCCCCTGCATTGGCAGGCGGACTCTCAACCACCATGCCACCAGGGAAGCCCCCTCACTGTAGTTTTGATTTGCATTTCTCTAATACTTAGTGATGTTGAGGAGCTTTTCAAGTTGCTTCTTGGCCATTTGTATGTCTTCTTTGGAGAAATGTCTGTTTAGGTCTTCTGCCCATTTTTTGATTGGGTAGTTTGCTTTTTTAATATTGAGCTGCATGAGCTGTTTATATATTTTGGAGATAAATCCTTTGTTGATTCATATCCAAATATATTCTCCGATTCTGAGGGTTGTCTTTTTGTCTTGTCTGTAGTTTCCTTTGCTTTGCAAAAGGTTTTAAGTTTCATTAGGTCTCATTTGTTTATTTTGGTTTTAATTTCCATTACTCTAGTAAGTGGATCAGAAAAGATCTTGCTGTGATATATGTCAAAGAGTGTTCTTCCTATGTTTTCCTCTAAGACTTTTATAGTGTCTGGCCTTACATTTAGGTCTCTAATCCATTTTGAGTTTATTTTTGTGTATGGTGCTAGGGAGTGTTCTAATTTCATTCTTTTACATGTAGCTGTCCAGTTTCCCAGCACCACTTATTGTATATCCTCGCCTCCTTTGTCATACATTAGTTGACCATAGGTGCGTGGGTTTAACTCTGGGCTTTCTATCCTATTCCATTGATCTCTATTTCTGTTTTTGTGAAAGAACAATACTGTCTTGATTACTGTAGCTTTGCAGTATAGTCTGAAATCAGAAAGTCTGATTTCTCCAGCTCTGCTTTTTTCCCTCAAGACTTCTTTGGCTATTTGGAGTCTTTTGTGTCTCCATACAAATTTTAAGATTTTTTGTTCCAGTTCTGTAAAAAATGCCATTCATAATTTGATAGGCATTGCATTAAATCTGTAGATTGCTTTGGGTAGTATAGTAATTTTCAAAATATTAATTCTTCCAATTCAAAAACATGGTGTATCTCTCCATCGGTTTATGTCATCTTTGATTTCTTTCATCAGTGTCTTATAGTTTTCTGCATACAGGTCTTTTGTCTCCCTAGGTAGGTTTATTCCTAGGTATTTTATTCTTTTTGTTGCAATGGTAAATGGGAGTGTTTCCTTAATTTCTCTTTCAGATTTTTCATCATTAGTGTATAGGAATGCCAGAGATTTCTGTGCATTAATTTTGTATCCTGCTAATTTACCAAATTCATTGATTAGCTCTAGTAGTTTTCTGGTAGCAACATTAGGATTCTCCATATATATTATCATGTCATCTGCAAACAGAGAAAGTTTTACTTCTTCTTTTCCAATTCATATTCCTTTTATTTCTTTTTCTTCTCTGATTACCATGGCTAGGACTTCCAAAACTATGTTGAATAATAGTGGTGAGAGTGGGCAACCTTGTCTTGTTCCTGATCTTTGAAGAAATTCTTTCAGTTTTTCACCATTGAGAATGATGTTTGCTGTGGGTTTGTCATATATGGCCTTTATTATGTTGAGGTAGGTTCCCTTTATGCCCACTTTCTGGAGAGTTTTTTACATAAATGGGTGTGGAATTTTGTCAAAAATTTTTCTGCATCTATTGAGATGATCATATGGTTTTTATTCTTCAATTTGTTAATATGGTGTATCACATTGATTGATTTGCATATATTGAAGAATCCCTGGATTCCTGGGATAAACCCCACTTGGTCATGGTAGATGATCCTTTTAATGTGTTGTGGGGTTCTGTTTGCTAGTACTTTGTTGAGTATTTTTGCATCTATATTAATCAGTGATATTGGTCTATAATTTTCTTTTTTTGTAGTATGTTTGTCTGGTTTTGGTACCAGGGTGATGGTGGCCTCATAGAATGAGTTTGGGAGTGCTCCTTTCTCTGTGATTTTTTGGAAAAGTTTGAGAAGGATGGGTGTTAGCTCTTCTCTGAATGTTTGATAGCATTCACCTGTGAAGCCATCTAGTACTGGACTTTTGTTTGTTGGAAGATTTTTTGGAGCACAGGCTCTGGATGCACAGGCTCAGCAGCCATGGCTCACGGGCCCAGCCACTCTGCAGCATGTGGGATCTTCCCGGACCGGGGCACGAATTCACGTCCCCTGCATTGGCAGGCAGACTCTCAACCACTGCGCCACCAGGGAAGCCCTGCTGGAAGATTTTTAATCACAGTTTCAATTTCATTACTTGTGATTGGTTTGTTCATATTTTCTGTTTCTTCCTGTTTCAGTGTTAGAAGGTTATACCTTTCTAACAGTTGTCCATTTCTTCCAGCTTGTCCATTTTATTGACAGAGAGTTGCTTGTAGTAGTCTCTTAGGATGCTTTGTATTTCTGTGGGGTCTGCTGTAACTTCTCCTTTTTCATTTCTAATTTTATTGATTTGAGTCCTCTCCCTCTTTTTATTTATCAGTCTGGCTAATGGTTTATCAATTTTGTTTATCTTCTCAAAGAACCAGCTTTTAGTTTTATTGATTTTTCTATTGTTTTCTTTGTTTCTATTTCATTTATTTCTGCTCATCTTTATGATTTCTTTCCTTCTACTAATTTTGTGGGTTTTTTGTTCTTCCTTCTCTAGTTCTGTTAGGTGTAAGGTTAGATTGTTTATTTGTGATTTTTCTTGTTTTTTGAGGTAGTCTTGTATTGCTATAAACTTCCCTCTTAGAACTGCTCTTGTTGCATCCCATAGGTTTTGGATCATTGTATTTTCATTGTCAAGGTATTTTTTGATTTCCTCTTTGATTTCTTCAAGTGATATCTTGGTTATTTAGTAATGTATTGTTTAGCCAACATGTGTTTGTGTTTTCTACATTTTTTGCCTGTAATTGATTTCTAATCTCATAGCATTGTGGTCAGAATGGATACTTGATATGATTTCAATTTTCTTAAATTTACTGAAGCTTGATTTGTGACCCAAGATATGAACTATCCTGAAGAATGTTCTGTGCGCACTTGAGAAGAAAGTGTAATCTGCTGTTTTGGGATCGAATGTCCTATAAATATCAATTAAATCTATCTGGTCTATTGTGTCATTTAAAGCTTGTGTTTCCTTATTAATTTTCTGTTTGGATGATCTGTCCATTGGTGTAAGTGAGGTGTTAATGTCCCCCACTATTATTGTGTTATGGTCAATTTCCACTTTTATAGCTGTTAGCAGTTGCCTTATATATTGAGATGCTCTATGTTGGGTGCATATATATTTATAATTGTTATATCTTCTTGGATTGATCCTTGACCATTATGGAGTGTCCTTCCTTGTCTCTTGTATCATTCTTTATTTTAAAGTCTATTTTATCTGATATGAGTATTACTACTCCAGATCTATTTTGATTTCCATTTGCATGGAATATCTTTTTCCATCCCTTCACTTTCAGTCTGTATGTGTGCCTAGGTCTGAAGTGGGTCTCTTGTAGACAGCATATATATGGGTCTTTTTTTTTTTTTT
>NW_020175389.1:170355-171380 GCF_003031525.2 Neophocaena asiaeorientalis asiaeorientalis | reverse complement strand
AATGGTTTATCAATTTTGTTTATCTTCTCAAAGAACCAGCTTTTAGTTTTATTGATTTTTCTATTGTTTTCTTTGTTTCTATTTCATTTATTTCTGCTCATCTTTATGATTTCTTTCCTTCTACTAATTTTGTGGGTTTTTTGTTCTTCCTTCTCTAGTTCTGTTAGGTGTAAGGTTAGATTGTTTATTTGTGATTTTTCTTGTTTTTTGAGGTAGTCTTGTATTGCTATAAACTTCCCTCTTAGAACTGCTCTTGTTGCATCCCATAGGTTTTGGATCATTGTATTTTCATTGTCAAGGTATTTTTTGATTTCCTCTTTGATTTCTTCAAGTGATATCTTGGTTATTTAGTAATGTATTGTTTAGCCAACATGTGTTTGTGTTTTCTACATTTTTTGCCTGTAATTGATTTCTAATCTCATAGCATTGTGGTCAGAATGGATACTTGATATGATTTCAATTTTCTTAAATTTACTGAAGCTTGATTTGTGACCCAAGATATGAACTATCCTGAAGAATGTTCTGTGCGCACTTGAGAAGAAAGTGTAATCTGCTGTTTTGGGATCGAATGTCCTATAAATATCAATTAAATCTATCTGGTCTATTGTGTCATTTAAAGCTTGTGTTTCCTTATTAATTTTCTGTTTGGATGATCTGTCCATTGGTGTAAGTGAGGTGTTAATGTCCCCCACTATTATTGTGTTATGGTCAATTTCCACTTTTATAGCTGTTAGCAGTTGCCTTATATATTGAGATGCTCTATGTTGGGTGCATATATATTTATAATTGTTATATCTTCTTGGATTGATCCTTGACCATTATGGAGTGTCCTTCCTTGTCTCTTGTATCATTCTTTATTTTAAAGTCTATTTTATCTGATATGAGTATTACTACTCCAGATCTATTTTGATTTCCATTTGCATGGAATATCTTTTTCCATCCCTTCACTTTCAGTCTGTATGTGTGCCTAGGTCTGAAGTGGGTCTCTTGTAGACAGCATATATATGGGTCTTTTTTTTTTTTTT
>NW_020175389.1:149421-169105 GCF_003031525.2 Neophocaena asiaeorientalis asiaeorientalis | reverse complement strand
AAAAATATGGGGTTTTTTTTTTTTTTTTTTTGCGGTACCCGGGCCTCTCACTATTGTTGTCTCTCCTGTTGTGGAGCACAGGCTCCGGACATGCAGGCTCAGTGGCCATGGTTCACAGGCCTAGCCGCTCCATGGCATGTGGGGTCTTCCCAGACCGGGGCACGAACCCGTGTCCCCTGCATCGGCAGGTGGACTCTCAACCACTGCACCACCGGGGAAGCCCTATATGGGTCTTTTTTTTGTATCCATTCAGCCTGTGTCTTTTGTGTGGAGCATTTAATCCATTCACATTTAAGGTAATTATCGATATGTATGTTCCTATTACCATTTTATTAATTGTTTTGGGTTTGTTTTGGCAGGTCCTTTTATTCTCTTCTGTTTCCCACTTAGAGAGTTCTTTTAACATTTCTTGTAGAGCTGGTTTGGTGATGCTGAATTCTCTTAGCTTTTGCTTGTTTGTAAAGCTTTTGATTTCTGCATCCAATCTGAATGAGATCCTTGCCGGGTAGAGTAAAATTGGTTGTGTTCTTCCCTTTCGTCACTTTAAATGTGTTATGCCACTCCCTTCTGGCTTGCAGAGTTTCTGCTAAGAAATCAGCTGTTAACCTTATGGGAGTTTCCTTGGATGTTATTTGTCATTTTTCCTTTGTTGCTTTTAATAATTTTTCTTTATCTTTAATTTTTGCCAATTTGATTACTATGTGTCTTGGTGTGTTTCTCCTTGGGTTTATCCTGCCTGGGACTCTCTGTACTTCCTCGACTTGGGTGGCTATTTCCTTTCCCATGTTAGGGAAGTTTTCAACTATAATCTCTTCAAATATCTTCTCGGGTCCTCTCTCTCTTTCTTCTCCTTCTGGGACCCCTATAATGTGAATGTTGTTGCATTTAATGTTGTGCCAGAGTTCTCTTAGGCTGTCTTCATTTCTTTTTATTCTTTTTTCTTTATTCTGTTCTGCAGCAGTGAATTCCACCATTCTGTCTTCCAGGTCACTTATCCATTCTTCTGCCTCAGTTTTTCTGCTATTGATTCCTTCTAGTATATTTTTCATTTCAGTTATTGTATTGTTCATCCCTGTTTGTTTGTTCTTTAATTCTTCCAGGTGTTTGTTCTTTAATTCTTCTAGTTCTTTGTTGAAATTTGTTGCATCTTCTCAATATTTGCCTCCATTCTTTTCCTAGGTCCTGGATCATCTTCACTATCATTATTCTGAATTCTTTTTCTGGAAGGTTGCCTATCTCCACTTCATTTAGTTGTTTTTCTGGGGTTTTATCTTGTTCCTTCATCTGGTACATATCTCTCTGCCTTTTCATCTTGTCTGTCTTTTCATGAATGTGGTTTTTGTTCCACAGACTGCAGGATTGTAGTTCTTCTTGCTTCTGCTGTCTGCACTCTGGTGGATGAAGTCTATCTAAGAGGCTTGTGCAAATTTTCTGATGGGAGGGACTGGTGGTGGGTAGAGATGGGTGTTGCTCTTGTGGGCAGAACTCAGTAAAACTTTAATCTGTTTGTCTGCTGATGGGTGGAGCTGGGTTCCCTCCCTATTTGTTGTTTGGCCTGAGGCGACCCAACACTGGAGCCTACCCGGCTCTTTAATGGGGCTAATGGTGGACTCTGGGAGGGCTCACGCCAAGGAGTACTTCCCAGACCTTCTGCTGCCAGTGTCCTTGTCCTCATGGTGAGCCACAGCCGCCCCCTGCCTCTGCAGGAGACCCTCCAACACTAGCAGGTAGGTCTGGTTCAGTCTCCTATGGGGTCACCGCTCGTTCCCCTGGGTTCCGATGCACACACTACTTTGTGTGTCCTCTCCAAGAGTGGAGTCTCTGTTTCTCCCAGTCCTGTCAAAGTCCTGCAATTAAATCTCACTAGTCTTCAATGTCTGATTCTCTAGGAATTCCTCCTCCTGTTGCCAGACCCCCAGGTTGGGAAGCCTGACGGTGAGGCTCAGAACCTTCACTCCAGTGGGTCGGCTTCTGTGTTATAAGTGTTCTCCAGTTTGTGAGTCACCCACCCAACTTTATTGTGATTGCACCCCTCCTACCACCTCATTGTGGCTTCTCAATTGTCTTTGGATGTTGGGTATGTTTTTTGGTGAGTTCCAGTGTCTTCCTGTCGCTGACTGTTCAGCAGTTAGTTGTGATTCCTGTGCTCTCGCAAGAGGGAGTCAGAGGTCTTTCTTTCTAAGACCCACAGCAAGGCTGAGGCTGTCCCCATGGGTCACCACATTGCAATTTGTAAAGTGAGCCCTGGGTCACCTGAAGAAGCAAATACAATCTGACCTCATTTTGACAAGATGTGACATAGTTGTTCACAAAAGTGACCCAGGCAATTCCTTTGCTTCTTGTGTTGAGTACAGGGGCAACCACAGCTCATTTTCCTCTGGGAAGTTCTTCCCTAGGACTGTCTTTTCTCCCTGTGGTAATGTAAACTGAATTTTGCTATAGCTTCATTCTGTGTTTCGCTTACTGCATAATTGAGTTTCTCCATTTTCCTTTGAGGAAAAGGGTAAGGAAGATGGAAGAACAGAGGAAGAAGAAGAAAGCACACAAGTGTTGTATCTTTCTCAACTTGGACATGAGAAAAGTCCTTGCAAGTACACAGCTACTTTTAACTCATGCCACTACCATGTGGCTGGTACAATGAACCTCTTCCATTGGCTAGGTCGAGACCATGGCACTTTTGGAGAAGAGAATAAATAACACTGTGAAAATATTATCTAGAAAATAATATTTAGAACTTGCAGGAAAAGATGTTTGGGTCACCCCTACCAATAGCCAATGAGAAGAACATGAGAAACACAAACACAACTGATCATCAGGCAGCCAATGAGGAGAAAGGTTAATAGCCACAGAAAGAAACAGAACAGTTGGCTTGGTTTGGAGAAGCTTCTGGACCTGGTTTGGAGAGTTTCTATTCTTAGAACACTCCCTGAATTAAGGGAGAAGTGAAAAAATCCTGAGGATTCTCACAAATGCCCATCTTCCTATCACTTGCTACCAAGAAAAGGAGGTAAATGGGGAAAAGGTACAAAGAAGTCCCTCAGGCTGGCTGCAGGAGCAGGGTGGACTGGGACAGCCAGGGCCTCCAAACTCACCGTTTGTGTTTCTTCAAGCTGGGAGGAAAGAAGAGAAAATGAAAAATTATTATACTTGCAAAGAGCTAATAATCCTCATGAATGAATAAACACCCAGGGGAAGGGGAAAAAAAGGAAAAAAAAAAAACCCATCCACTCCCTGAAGAAGGAGAGATGGAGGAGGGTGAAGAGATTCTAGGAATGATGTTTCAGGCCCAGCCCAGGAGGGAGAGACCCACAGGAGCCAACAAAAACACAGGTGGAGGCTCCCCAGGTGGTGAAAGGTGGCCATTCCCCAAACCCAAGGATCAGTCCACAGCAGTCAATGGCTCTGGCAGACAGTTTAGCCAAATTGCAGAAGCAGTAGGACCTAGAGGAGTCTCAGCCAGCTGAGCTGCCCTATCCTGAAGTGGCCACTCCCTAGGAAGGCAGAGGACACAGGAGTGGCCACGATCTGTCCTAGTGCCCATTAGGAGTGGGTGCAGGCAGCTTTTGCATGGGGAACACTGGAACACATTTCAGAGATTAGAGCTGCCTCAGGTAAGCAAGACTTTAAGATGGCAAAGTAAAGACTTCACAGAACTCTCTTTTATCTTAAACCTTAAGAAACAACAAGGAAATTAAGAACAGAAATGGAAATTCCAGCTTAGATAACATAAGAGAACACCTGTAATGCCAACCCTCAGTATATTTGAAGTGGGGCAGCTGAAGGCAGTGGGAAATCAGAAACCTTGAAAACATGGTGTAAGCATGCCTCACATGCAGCTGGGATAGCAAAAAAGAAATGGGTCAAAAAAGCTGGTGCTCCCGGCCGTGTGTCAATTGGCAACTTGTGTCAAGTTTTGCAGAAAATTTTGATGAAAAAACCTTAGAGGAAAAGCTCTTTGAGAATTCAAGTACTGTGATGGCTACTATGATCAACAACAGAAATGAAGAAGAGTGGGTTGCCATGGGAGCACAAGGAACAGAGAGCAATGTGGGGGGAGGGGGAGGCTGGGCTCATGTACCATTTAATTACAGTCTTCCATGTTTGCAAGATCTCCTATGTTAGTGGCTTTTAACTTATTTTGTTCTGGAACATGAGTAAGAAATACATTTTCTATTACACACACACATTTGTATTAGTAGCAAAATTTTCATTTAAAAATACATACTCTTACTACATATGATGCATTCTGATAATATATAATTCTATTCTATTTTTTTAAATGCAGCTGTGGTGATAAGACCTCAAGATGATCCTCAATGGTCTTCACCTCCTAGTGTTCCCACCTTTGTATAGTCTGATTATTGGTATTAAAATTTGCTAGAAAGGGGAAAAGGTAGGAAAATGCACAAAGAAAATGATTTGAGTGAACAAAGAAACAAGATTGGCTTGGGGTTCTTATATTTAGCTTTGGGGCCCAGGTGCAAGCTCCTGCATGTGGGCAGGGGCTTGTGTGGTTTGAATAACCCCCTTTTGGCCACACACAGGAGAAGGGAAAAGGGCGGGGCTTAAATGTTATCAGCAGTCAGATATCAAAGATGGGATCAAACTCTATTATATCCCTAAGGCCAAGAATTTGATTTTTCCTCAAACCTCAAAATGATCTCTCATCAGACAAGTAAGTGGATAACATGATTGGGAAGTTTAAAAAACCATATTCAAAAGCTTCCATAAAGTGTGGATACATTTCCAGAACAAAGAGCAGCCAAAGTGTAATTATTAGGAGCTCAGTCATCATTATCTCATATCAAAACAGTCAGCCTTCCTGCCTCAGTGAGTTTGTCACCTGGGATCAGATGAAGCTCAATATAGTATGTAGTAAAATATATGAAATCTCTTTGAATTTATGGGTCTAAGTGCAATAAGAACATCCTGAATTGTCTGACAAAGCCAACAAGTTCTTACTGTTATTATTACAATTTATCTCTGAGGGTTGTTATTTTATAATTTATAAAATAAAGGGGAGGGGCTTCCCTGGTGGCACAATGGTTAAGAATCCACCTGCCAATGCAGGGAACATGGGTTCAAGCCCTGATCCGGGAAGATTCCACGGGCCGTGGAGCAACTAAGCCCGTGCACCACAACTACTGAGCCTGCGCTCTAGAGCCCACAAGCCACAACTACTGAAGCCCATGTGCCTAGAGCCCGTGCTCCACAACAAGAGAAGCTACGGCAATGAGGAGCCTGCACATAATAACAAAGAATAGCCCCTACTCGCCACAACTAGAGAAAACCTGCGTGCAGCAATGAAGACCCAACACAGCCAAAAATAAATAAATTTATAAAAAATAAAGAAAATAAAGGGGAGGAAAACAGTAACCAGGCAGCCAGCTCACTCTCTTCGGAGAGCCAGGTCTAGACCCATTGTCTGTTGAATAATCATTACCAATTTCAAATGTCTTATTTCAGACCTTTGTTATGTGTATGCAGAATAAAGATGCTTCTGTCCCCTTCTCCCCTTGTTAATTGCAAAGAAGAGAATAAGAGAGAACGAAAAACAAGCAAAAATTATTTAATGAAACCAAGAGATATCTTCTGCCCAAATCACCACACATGAAAAAAGGACTGAAAACTGCTTTAGCAGAATGTGTAAAGTGACACTTAAATGCCTACTGAAGAACTGATTCATCCTGCAAAACTTGGAAATGCTCAGGAATTGAAGACATGTGTACCTTGAAGGCACGAGTCAGAAGTGGATAGCCAAACAATAGGAAAGAATGAAAGTCTGTGTAAAAAACGTCCAGGATCCCTGGACCTCCATTCACACCTGAAAGAGGCCACACAACTTCCCTTTTGTGGTAGGTTGTTTTCCAAAAGGCTATAATTATTTCCCAAGCCTGAGCTGGCTTTGAGGCTTGCTTTAAATGATAGTATGTGGTAGAAATGTCATGGTGCCAACTCTGATCTCAGGACTTGAGGCCCCCTTTAGCATCCACTCACTCTTTGAGAACCCCACTGGGCTGCCATGTGAACAAGACTGGGATAATCCCTTGGATGAGGGAGACAGAGGGCCCCTCCTTGCCCAACCTTGAGAATAAGGTAGCCTAACCCACCAGTAACTGACCATAGGTTTATGAAAGAGCTGGATAAACCACCCAGCAGAATCTATCCTAGATTGCTGACCCACAGGATCTTAAGCTAAATAAATGGTTGCATTTCTTTAAAACACTCCATTTAGGGGCAGTATTCTTTTTTAATGCAGCAAAATATAACACATTTACCTTCATGGAAAACTGGAAGATTCTTCTCTGAAGAAATGGAACCAGAAAGCTTTCTGACTCAGGGTCACCAGTTAAAGCAGAAGGTATGGGTGAGGTTTGGACTTGAAAACAGGGAGATTTATGATGAGAGGTACACACCTCTACCTAGTTCTCTGGCATTTATCACCCAGGAAGATTAGAGCAGCATTCCTGGAGAAACCCAGGGAACACAGAGGGCCCTAAAATGAGGACCTCATCAACTTGCTCCCTGTGGGGTACTGCGTTATCAGACCTGAGGTGATCTTTCAGTTATAGCAAGAAAAATCATAGATTTTAGAAAATCCAACTTTCTCCCTAGTCATGCCACCTCTTCACCACTCCCATCGCAGGAATGTCAAGCAACTTTTAGGTGCATTACTCACAAATATTAAGGATCAGTCAAATGTAGGAGAGGAAAAGTTTTTTTCCTCTACCCTCTTAGGTTCAGTGATTATGGCTCAAAAATCAAACTGATAAAAGACATCAACAAGAGGAAGGAAAAAAAACAGTTTATTTACACATGTCGTGTGCATACACATAGGAAAATTCGGTGATGAGTAACTCAAAGGGGTGGTTAGAACTGAGGGCTTATATGCCCTCTTAACAAAGGGTGATAAATTTATGGAGAAGTGCTAAGATTAAGGAAAAGGAATATGGGCTTCTAAAGGTGGTAAACGGTGAGATGGTAAATATACGAAGAAATTAATGAAATTAGGGAATATTTTAGTAAGTTGTGTTTGTGCAGGCCCAACGTGGTGTCAATTTTCTGTCTCCAGTGATAATGGTGGTTTGGTTGTGATAATGGTCCTCTCCTGGTATGGGAGAAGAGATGGGTAACATCTTCAAAGAAAAATTTATATCCTTCCTTTCCACAGAAAGCAGAGGATAGAAGGCTTTTCATGAATCTGCTGCTTCTCAATTGCCTTCTGCTGAAAATAATTCTTATGCCAAAGGGCATATTTTGGGATGGCGTATTCTGATCCCTTTCACAAGGATAACAATATATTTGAAAATAGCCTATAACATAAAAATCAAAAAAGAAAACCATTATGCAGAAAAGAGAAAGGAACTCATCAGCAATGTGGACATTAAAAGACAACTTCAGAAAAACCTGCAATTAGTATGTTTAGGGATATAAGAGACAATATTTAATCTATAAAACAGGAACATGATACTGTGAAAAGAAAACTTAAAGAGTAAGAAAATGCTAAGAAATTAAATATGATAGTGAAAATTAAAATTTCAGAAGAAGCATTGGATAATAGTGTCAAATCAGTCATTGAGAAAGTAAAATAAATAAAATAAATAAAAACTGATGGATTCATGGAAAGAAAATAAAATGAGTGCATCAATCTGGGTTTGACTGATGGGTATTTGCCTAATAGGTATTTGAGAAAATGAGACTAGAGAAGGCAGTAGGAGAAACTTACCAAAGACTCATACACGTGAATTTCCCCAGAAGGGAAGGACTTGACTTTTCAAACTGAGAGAGCCACCAAGTCCTTCCATCAAGTGAAAAAACCCAAGGCATGACTCATAAACATGGATGATAAGGAAGATTACAAAACATTCTAGAGAGATTACTGCACAAAAGAGTGGGGGATAACATATTATCAGACATCTCAACATTATTAAAAATAGAAGAAAATATGGGGTATGCCCTCAAAACACTGAAGAAAAATTATGTTCAACATATATATATTTTTTAAATTTATTTATTTATCTTATTTACTTATTTTTGGCTGTGTTGGGTCTTCCTTGCTGCATGTGTGCTTTCTCTAGTTGCGCTGAGCGGGGGCTACTCTTCATTGAAATGCGTGGGCTTCT
Organism: Neophocaena asiaeorientalis asiaeorientalis; assembly: GCF_003031525.2. NCBI lineage: Eukaryota > Metazoa > Chordata > Mammalia > Artiodactyla > Phocoenidae > Neophocaena > Neophocaena asiaeorientalis. The sequence continues at coordinate 160,982 of NW_020175389.1, read as the reverse complement.
CATTGTGGTGGCTTCTCTTGTTGCGGAGCACGGGCTCTAGTTATGTGGGCTTCCGTAGTTGTGGCTCATGGACTCGAGAGCACAGGCTCAGTAGTTGTGGCGCATGGGCTTCGCTGCTCCGCGGCATGTGGGAACTTCCCCGACCAGGGCTCGAACCCATGTTCCCTGCATTGGCAGGTGGATTCTTAACCACTGCGCCACCAGGGAAGCCCACAACTTATATTTCTATACTGAGTGAAACTATTAATCAAGGATGAGAGTAAAATAAGGTCATTGTTAGAGATCCAGCAACTTAAAAATTTATCGCCCAGGCACAAATTTTCAGGAAACTAGTATAAGAGGTCTTCTGTACAACTGAGAGATAATGTTAAGAATGACACAGGATTCAAAATCAGGGACTTCAATCAGGGTTGAGAGCAGGGGTCTCCAACCCCCTGGCCTGTTATGGGCCACACCGCAGGAGGTGAGCAGCGGGCAAGCGAACAAAGTTTCATCTGTATTTACAGCTGCTCCCCATCACTCACATTACTGCCTGAATTCTGCCTCCTGTCAGATCAGTGACAGCATTAGATTCTCACAGAAGCCCAAACCCTACTGTGAACTGCGCATGTGAGGGATCTAGGTTGCGTGCTCCTTATGAGAATCTAATGCCTGATGATCTGAGGTGAAGCTGAGGAGGTGATGCTAGCTCTGGGGAGCGACCATAAATACAGATTATCATTAACAGAGAGGTTTGACTGCACAGAGCCTGTAATAAATCAATTGCTTGCAGACTCATATCAAAACCCTATCAGTGAGTGGCAAGTGACAAGCTGCATCTGGTGGCAAGCTTTATAGTGGCAAGTGAGTTGATGTACTTCAATTGTACAGCTGCATCTAGTGGCAGGATTTAAGTCAGAATACTACAGTTATTTTAGTCTGCGTATGGCCTGCCCATTATTTTACTTACTACTTCCACCTGCACCTCTTTCACGCACTACACACTTGTCTCAGTCACAGTTTTGGTAAGAAGACAAGCTAACCCTAACCAAAATGAATAAAAAAACAAACCGCTGGAGAGCTTCTTTTAAAAGAGGGAAAGACCATTATGTATAGCTGATTCACTTTGTTATAAAGCAGAAACTAACACACCATTGTAAAGCAATTATACCCCAATAAAGATGTTTAAAAAATAAAAAAAATAAATAAAAGGGGGAAAGACCAAATGATAAGACAGAAGAAGACTCTAAGACTGCCAACGAAAAGAAAGCTGCATTTAAAAGAAAATACCACGAGTCCTACTTAAATTACAGGTTCATTGCAACAGGTGATTCACATTCTTCAAGCCTGCTTTGTATAATATGTGGTGACTGGCTATCCAACAAAGCCATGAAAGTTTAAAAACTGCTTCGCCACATGGAGACCAAGCACCCTGCATCAAAAGACAAGCCTTTGGAACTTTTAAAAAGAAAAAAAATGTGAACACGAAGAACAGACGCAATTATTGAAGGCCACAACTTCAACAAATGTGTCTGAACTGACAGCATCATTCTTAGCACCTAACTGCATTGCTAAAGCTAAGAATCCCTTTACTATTGGTGAAGAGTTGATCTTGCCTGCTACTAAAGATATTTGTCGTGAACTTTTAGGAGAGGCTACAGTTCAAAAGGTGGCACATATTCCTCTTTCGGCTAGCACCATAACAAGACAAATTTTTGAAATAGCAGAGGTTACTGAAGCACAATTGTTAGAGAGGATTAATGAGTCACCATGGTATGCAATCCAGGTTGACAAGTCTACTGATGTTGACAACAATGCTTGTTTTTGTGTGATATATTTCTCAGGAAGTTGGGCATGAGGATATGTTATGTGCACTTTTGTTGCCAAACAACACCACAGCTGCAGAACTATTCAAGTCTTTGAATGATTACATATCAGGAAAACTGAATTGGTCATTTTGTGTTGGTAGGTATATGTATGGACAGAGCGGCTGCCATGACTGGGCAGCTTTCTGGTTTCACTATTCAGGTCAAAGAGGTCACTTCTGAATGTGAGTCTACACACTATGTCATCCATAGAGAAATGCTGGCTAGCCAAAAAATGTCCCCTAGAACTTAGCAACATTTTGCAAGATGTGATTAAAATTATCAACCACATTAAAATACATACCCTTAACTCACATCTGTTCCTGCAGCTCTGTGAAGATATGGACGCAGAGCCCACATGTCTTCCCTTATACACAGAAGTGAGAAGGCTTTCTGAAGGTAAATCACTGGCCAGAGTTTCTGAGTTACAAAAGCCACTCTAGAGATTTCTTTTAGAAAAAGAGTCACCATTGGCAGTGCATTTCAGTGACACAGAATGGGTCTCAAAACTTGTTTACTTGTGTGACATATTCAACCTGCTCAAAGAACTCAATCTGTCACTTCAGGGAAGAATGACAACTGTGTTCAAGTTGGCAGATGAAGTGGTTGTATTCAAAGCCAAACTGGAATTATGGGGGCAACGAGTGAACATTGGGATTTTTGACATGTTTCAAACATTAGCAGAAATTTTGAAAAAGACTGAGCCAGGGCCTTCTTTCTCCCAGATGGTGCATGATAACATATCTTAGCTTTCAAAAGAGTTTGAGCATTACTTCCCAACCACAAAAGACCCCCGAACTGGGAAGGAATGGATCCACAACCCATATGTGAATAAGCCAAGTGAATCGACTTGGCTAGAAGAGGATCAACTGCTTGAGATCGCAAATGATGGTCGCCTTAAAATTATGTTTGAGACAACTTTATCTCCATACATTCTGGATTAAAGTCAAGGTGGAATATCCTGAGATTGCAACGAAAGCACTGAAAAGCCTGCTTCCATTTCCAACATCCTACCTTTGTGAAGCAAGGTCTTCTGCAGTGACAGCAACCAAAACGAGATTACGGAGTAGACTGGACATAAACAGCACACTTCGGGTGTCACTGTCTCCCATCACCCCCAGATGGGAACATCTAGTTGCAGGAAAACAAGCTAAGGGCTCCCACTGATCCTGCATTATGGTGAGTGGTATAATTATTTCATTATATATTACAATGTAATAATAACAGAAATTAAGTGCACAATAAATGTAATGTGCTTGAATCATCCCCAAATAATCCCCCCTCTCCGGTCCGTGGGAAAATTGTCTTCCACAAAACTGGTCCCTGGTGCCAGAAAGGTTGGGGACCGCTGGTTAAGAGCATCCCCAAGATAGTCCTAAAGGCAAGTACCCGGACCACTGTTGGACAGCAGTGGAGAGGAGAACAAATGCAGAATCCAGGAGAAAGAGCATGAGGAGAGAAGGGGGAAATGGAGCTGGCATATAATCTGATAAAACAATCAGATTATACGCAGTGTAGACAATTGCACTGAAGAGGTTAGAGGGTGAGATAAAGATAAGGATAAAGAAAAGCAAAGAAATGAAAAAGATGAGGAAATTATTAACTACAAACAAAAAATTTTGTGATAATGGATGATACATAACTTGACTCATGGAGAATAGTATTTACATGGCTACAAGTATGAAAGCATCACAAACTAATTTAACCCAAAAGCTGTTTAACTTATTGGGAGAGTGAGGGAGAGGGAAAGTGTGGGGGAAGAAATTGGGTACCCAAGTCCTCATTTCTTGTAATAGGTCAATAGATAGAGGAGATTTTGATGAGTCAAGACACAGTGGACCTGATAAGTAAGAAGAATTTACAGGGAATTATATTCAATATCTTGTAATAACATATAATGAAATATAATCTTAAAATGTATAATGGAATCCCTTTGCTGTACACCTGAAACTAACACAATATTGTAGTCAACTATACTTAAAAACAAAAGACAGAGTGGACCCACTATAGAGTCTGCCAATGTTGAGTATTTAAAAAACTGTTCACCTCAAAATTCCTAAAGACAGAGAACTTCAAGACGGTGGAGGAGTAAGATGTGGAAATCACCTACATCCCACAAATACATCAGAAATACATCTACATGTGGAACAACTCCTACAGAACACCTACTGAATGCTGGCAGAAGATCTCAGACTTCCCAAAAGTCAAGAAACTCCCCACATACCTGGAAAGGGCAAAGGAAAAAAGAAAAAAGCAGAGACAAAAGAATAGGAATAGAACATGCACCTCTGGGAGGGAGCTGTGAAAGAGGAAAAGTCTCCACACACTAGCAAGCCCCTTCTTTGGTGGAGACAGAGGGTGGCAGGGGGGAAGCTTTGGAGCCATGGAGGAGAGCGCAGCAACAGGGGTGCAGAGGGCAAAGCAGAGAGATTCCCGCACAGAGGATCAGTGCTGACAGCACTCACCAGCCTGAGAGGCTTGTCTGCTCACGCACCAGGGCGGGTGGGTGCTGGGAGCTGAGGCACAGGCTTCGGAGGTCAGATCCCAGGGAGAGGAGTGGGGTTGGCTGCATGAACACAGCCTGAAGGGGGCTAGTGAACCACAGCTAGCTGGGAGGGAGTCCAGGAAAAAGTCTGCAACTGCCTAAGAGGCAAGAGACAATTGTTTCGGGGTGCGTGAGAAGTGGGGATTCAGAGCACCGCCTAAATGAGCTCCGGAGATGGGCGCGAGGCACAGCTATCAGCACAGACATCAGAGATGGGCATGAAACACTAAGGCTGCTGCTGCTGCCACCAAGAAGCTTCTGTGAAGGCACACGTCACTATCCACGCCTCCCCTCCCAGGAACCTGTACAGCTCGCCACTGCCAGGGTCCAGTGATCCAGGGACAACTTCTCTGGGAGAACACATGGTGTGCCTGAGAGTAGTGCAATGTCATGCTGGCCTCTGCCAATGCAGGCTCGCCCCACATTCCATAGCCCTCCCTACCCCTGGCCTGAGTAAGCCAGAGTCCCCTAATCAGCTGCTACTTTAACCCCGTCCTGTCTGAGCAAAGAACAGACGCCCTCAGGTGACCTACACGCAGAGGTGGGGCCAAATCCAAAGCTGAATCCCAGGAGCTGTGCGAACAAAGAAAAGAAAGGGAAATTTCTCCTAGCATCCTCAGGAGCAGCGGATTAAATCTCCACAGTAAACTTGATGTACTCGGCATCTATGGAATACATGAATAGACAACAAATCATCCCAAATTGAGGCGGTGTAGTTTGGGAGCAGCTGTAGACTTGGGGTTTGCTTTCTGCATCTAATTTGTTTATTGTTTTATGTTTATCTTAGTTCAGTATTTAGAGTTTATTATTATTGGTAGATTTTTTTATTGATTTGGTTGCTCTCTACTATTTTTTAAAATATATATATATTTTTCCTTTTTCTCTTTTTGTGAGTGTGTATCTGTATGCTTCTTTCTGTGATTTTGTCTGTATATCTTTGCTTTCACCATTTGTCCTAGGGTTCTGTCTGACCACTATTTTTTTTCTTTTTTTTAATTATACTTTTTAGTGCTTGATGTCATTGGTAGATTTGCTTTTTGGTTTGGTTGCTCTCTTCTTTCTTTCTTTTTTTATTTTTAATAATTTAAAAACAGTTTTTATGAAAATAATTTTCTTTTCTTTCCTTCTTTCTTTCTCTCTTTCTTTCTCTCTTTCTTTCTTTCTTTCTCTTTCTCCCTCTCTTTCTTTCTCTCTTTCTTTCTCCCTTTCTCCCTTTCTTTCTTTCTTTCTTTCTTTCTTTCTTTCTTTCTTTCTTTTCTTCTCCCTTTTCTTATGAACCATGTAGCTGGCAGGGTCTTGGTGCTTTGGCCAGGTGTCAGGCCTGTGTCTCTGAGGTGGGAGAGCCGAATTCAGAACAGTGGTCCACCACAGGCTTCCCAGCTCCATGTAATATCAAATGGTCAAGGCTTTTCCAGAGATCAAGGCTTTTCCAGAGATCTCCATCTCAATGCTAAAGCCCAGCTCCACTCAACGACCAGCAAGCTACAGTGCTGGACACCCTATGCCAAACAACTAGCAAGACAGGAACACAATCCCATCCATTAGCAGAGAGCCTGCCTAGAATAATAAGGACACAGACACGCCAAAACACACCACCAGGTGCACCCCGGCCTAACAGAAAGACAAGATCTAGCCTCATCCACCAGAACACAGGCAGCAGTCCCCTCCACCAGGAAGCCTACACAACCAACTGAACCAACCTTACCCACTGGGGGCAGACACCAAAAACAATCGGAACTACAAACCTGCAGCCTGCAAAAAGGATACCCCAAGCACAATACGTTAAGCAAAATGAAATGACAGAGAAACAAACAACAGATGAAGGAGCAAGGTAAAAACCCACCAGACCAAACAAATGAAGAAGAAATAGGCAGTCTACCTGAAAAAGAACTCAGAGTAATGACAGTAAAGATGATCCAAAATCTCGGAAACAGAATGGAGAAAATACAAGAAACATTTAACAAGGACCTAGGATAACTAAAGAACAAACAATGATGAACAACACAATAAATACAATTAAAAATTCTCTAGAAGGGATCAAGAGCAGAATAACTGGGGCAGAAGAATGGATAAGTGACTTGTAAGATAAAATAGTGGAAATAACTACCACAGAGCAGAATAAAGAAAAAAGAATGAAAAAAAAATTGAGGACAGTCTCAGAGACCTCTGGGACAACATTAAACACAACAAAATTCAAATTATAGGGGTCCCAGAAGAAGAAGAGAAAAATAAAGGGACTGAGAAAATATTTGAAGAGATTATAGTTGAAAAATTCTGTAATATGGGAGAGGAAATAGTTAATCAAGTCCAGGAAGTGCAGAGAGTCCCATACAGGATAAATCTGAGAAGAAACACATCAAGACACATATTAATCAAACTATCAAAAATTAAATACAGAGAAAAAATATAGAAAACAACAAGGGAAAAACAACAAATAACATACAAGGGAATTCCCATAAGGTTAACAGCTGATCTTTCAGCAGAAACTCTGTAAGCCAGAAGGGACTGGCAGGACATATTTAAAGTGATGAAAGGGAAAAACCTATAACCAAGATTACTCTACCCAGCAAGGATCTCATTCAGGTTTGTTAGAGAAATTAAAACCTTTAAAGACAAGCAAAACCTGAGAGAGTTCAGCACCACCAAACCAGCTTTACAACAAATGTTAAAGGAACTTCTCCAGGTAGTACACACAAGAGAAGGAAAAGACCTACAATAACAAACCCAAAACAACTAAGAAAATGGTAATAGGAACATACATATTGATAAGTACCTTAAATGTAAATGGATTGAATGCTCCAACCAAAAGACAGACTGGCTGAATGGATACAAAAACAAGACCCATATATATGCCGCCTACAAGAGATCCACTTCAGACCTAGGCACACATACAGACTGAAAGTGAGGGGATGGAAAAAGATATTACATGCAAATGGAAATCAAAAGAAAGCTGAAGCAGCAATTCTCATATCAGACAAAATAGACTTTAAAATAAGGACCATTACAAGAGAGAAAGACACTACATAAGGATCAAGGGATCAATCCAAGAAGAAGTTATAACAATTGTAAATATTTATACACCCAACATAGGAGCACCTCAATACATAAGGCAAATAATAACAGCTATAAAAGGGGAAATCGAAAGTAACACAGTCATAGTAGGGCACTTTAGCAACCCACTTTCACCAATGGACAGAACATCCAAAATGAAAATAAATTAGGAAATACAAGCTTTAAATGATACATTAAACAAGATGGACTTAATTGATATTTATAGGACATTCCATCCAAAAACAACAGAATACACTTTCTTCTCAAGTGCTCATGGAATATTCTCCAGGATAGATCATATCTTGGGTCACAAATCAAGCCTTGGTAAATTTAAGAAAATTGAAATCACATCAGGTATCTTTTCCAACCACAACGCTATGAGACTAGATATCAATTACAGGAAAATATTTGTAAAAATACAAACAAATGGAGGCTAACAATACACTACTAAATAACCAAGAGATCACTGAAGAAATTAAAAAGGAAATTGAGAAATACCAGAAACAAATGACACTGAAAACACAATGACCCCAAACCTACTGGATGCGGCAAAAGCAGTTCTAAGAGGGAAGATTATAGCAATACAATCCTACCTCAAGAAACAAGAAACATGTCAAATAAACAACGTAAACTTACACCTAAAGCAATTAGAGAAAGAAGAACAAAAACCCCTAAAATTAGCAGAAGGAAAGAAATCATAAAGAGCAGATCAGAAATAAATGAAGGAAACAATAGCAAAGATCAAAAAAACTAAAAGCTGATTCTTTAAGAAGATAAACAAAATTGATAAATGATTATCCAGACTCATCAAGAAAAATGGAGAAGACTCAAATCAATAGAATTAGAAATGAAAAAGAAGTAACAACTGACACTGCAGAAATACAAAGGATCAAGGGAGATTACTACATACAACTATATGCCAATAAAATGGACAACCTGGAAGAAATGGACAAATTCTTAGAAAAGCACAACCTGCCAAGACTGAATCAGGAAGAAATAGAAAATATAAACAGAACAATCACAAGCACTGAAATTGAGACTGTGATTAAAAATCCTCCAACAAACAAAAGCCCAGGACCAGATGGCTTCACAGGGGAATTCTATCAAACATTGAGAGAAGAGCTAACACCTGTCCTTTTCAAACTCTTCCAATGTATAGCAGAGGGAAGGAACACTCCCAAGCTCATTCTATGAGGCCACCATCACCCTGATACCAAAACCAGAAAAATATATCACAAAGAAGAAAAACTACAGGCCAAAATCACTGATGAACATAGATGCAAAAATCCTCAACAAAATAGTAGCAAACAGAATCCAATAGCACATTAAAAGGATCGTACACCATGATCAAGTGGGGTTTATCCCAGCAATACAAGGATTCCTCAATATATGCAAATCCATCAACGTGATATACCATATTAATAAACTGAAAGATAAAAACCATATGATAATCTCAATAGGTGCAGAGAAAGCTTTCGACAAAATTCAACACCCATTTATGATAAAAACTCTCCAGAATGTAGGCATAGAGGGAACTTACCTCAACATAATAAAGGCCATATATGACACACCCACAGCCAACATGGTTCTCAATGGTGAAAAATTGAAACCATTTCCTCTAAGATCAGGCAGAAGACAAGGTTGTCCACTCTCACCACTATTATTCAACATAGTTTTGGAAGTTTTAGCCACAGCAGAGAAGAAAAAGACTTAAAAGGAATCTAAATCAGAAAACAAGAAATAAAGCTGTCACATTTTTCAGAGTACATGATACTATACATAGAAAATCCTAAAGATGCTACCAGAAAACTACTAGAGATAATCAATTAATTTGGTAAAGTAGCAGGATACAAGATTAATGCACAGAAATCTCTTGCATTCCTATACACTAATGATGAAAAATCTGAAAGAGAAATTAAGGAAACACTCCCATTTACCATTGCAACAAAAAGAATAGAATACCTAGGAATAAACCTATCTAAGGAGACAAAAGACCTTTATGCAGAAAATTGTAAGACACTGATGAAATAAATTAAAGATGATACAAACAGATGGAGAGATATGCCATGTTCTTGGATTGGAAGAATCAACATTGTAAAAATGACTATACTACCCAACGCAATCTGCAGATTCAATGCAATCCTTATCAAACTACCAATGGCATTTTTCACAGAGGAAAACATAGGCAGAACACTCTATGACATAAATCACAGCAAGATCCTTTTTTCACCCACCTCCTAGAGTAATGGAAATAAAAACAAAAATAAACGAATGGGACCTAATGAAACTTAAAGGCTTTCGCACAACAAGGGAAACCATAAACAAGACAAAAAGACAACCCTCAGAATGGGAGAAAATATTTGCAAATGAAGCAATTTACAAAGGATTGACCTCCAAAATTTACAAGCAGCCTATACAGCTCAATATCAAAAAACCAAGCAACCCAATCCAAAAATGGGCAGAAGACCTAAATAGACATTTCTCCAAAGAAGATATACAGAGTGCCAACAAACACATGAAACGATGCTGAACATCACTAATCATTAGAGAAATGCAAATCAAAACTACAATGAGGTATCTCTTCATACTAGTTACTCCTCATACACCCACACCATAGCCCCTGGAATCCACTAATCAACTTTGTCTTTACAGATTTTCCTTTTCTGGTCATTTTATGTGAATAGAATCATACAATATGCATCTTTTGTTGGCTTTTTAGCATATTATTTTCAAGATTCATCCATGTAGTAGTATGTACCAGTACTTCATTGCTTTTTAAGGCTCAATAATATTCTCTTATATGAATATGGCACATTTTGTTTATCCAGTGATCATTTCATGAACATTTGAATTGTTATCACTTTCATGGCAATTAGAGATAATGTGTTATAAACATTTGTGTACAAGTTTTTGTATGGACATACGGTTTTAGGTCTTTTGGGTGTTTACCTAAGAGTGGAGTTGATGGGTGAAGTTAGAGAGTGTTAATCCTTTGACTTTTTCTTTCGTACAATCAACCCTTGGTATCTGTTGGGAATTGATTCCAGGACTCCTGTGGATACCAAAATCTGAGGACGCTCAAGTCCCTTATATACAATGGCATAGTACACTGGGCTTCCCTATCCAGGGGTTTTGCATCAGAGGATTCAACCAACTGCAGATCAAATTAGATCCAACTATGGATATGAAAGTTTGACTGTATACTGTTGGCTATCCTGGGTCTTTTCCTTCCCATATAATTTACTTGTGTATGTTGAGCCAATCTTACTTTCCTGGGATAAATCCGATTTGATCATGGCACATAATCCTTATGTATTGCTAGATTCAGGTTGCTAGTATTTCATTGAGGATTGCTGCATCTATATTCTTTTTTTTTTTTTTTAAACATCTTTATTGGGGTATAATTGCTTTACAATGGTGTGTAGTTTCTGCTTTATAACAAAGTAAATCAGCTATACATATACATATGTTACCATATGTCTTCCCTCTTGCGTTTCCCTCCCTCCCACTCGCCCCATCCCACCCCTCCAGGCTGTCACAAAGAACCGAGCTAATATCCCTGTGCCTTGCGGCTGCTTCCCCCCAGCTATCTACCATACTACTTTTGTTAGTGTGTATATGTCCATGACTCTCTCTCGCCCTGTCAAAACTCACCCTTCCCCCTCCCCATATCCTCAAGTCCCTTCTTCAGTAGGTCTGCGTCTTTATTCCTGTCTTACCCTTAGGTTCTTCATGACATTTTTCTCCCCTTAAATTCCATATATATGTGTTAGCATACGGTATTTGTCTTTTTCTTTCTGACTTACTTCACTCTGTATGACAGACTCTAGGTCTATCCATCTCATTACAACTAGCTCAATTTCATTTATTTTTAAGGCTGAGTAATATTCCATTGTGTATATGTGCTACATCTTCTTTATCCATTCATCCGATGATGGGTGCTTAGGTTGTTTCCATCTCCGGGCTATTGTAAACAGAGCTGCAATGAACATTTTGGTACATGACTCCTTTTGAATTTTGGCTTTCTCAGGGTATATGCCCAGTAGTGGGATTTCTGGGTCATATGGTAATTCTATTTGTAGTTTTTTAAGGAACCTCCATACTGTTCTCCATAGTGGCTG
>NW_020175389.1:123694-145478 GCF_003031525.2 Neophocaena asiaeorientalis asiaeorientalis | reverse complement strand
GGTGCAGGCTTTTCCCCGAACTCCCTCCCGGCTAGTCGTGGTGCACTAACCCCTTCAGGCTATGTTCAAGCCGCCAACCCCAGTCCTCTCCCTGCGCTCCGTCCAAAACCGAAACCCGAGCCTCAGCTCGCAGCCCCGCCCGCCCCGGCGGGTGAGCAGACAAGCCTCTCGGGTTGGTGAGTGCCGGTCGGCACCGATCGTCTGTGCAGGAATCTCCCCGCTTTGCCCTCCGCACTCGTCGCTGTGCACTACTCCGCGGTCCCGAAACTCCCCCCTCCGCCTCCCGCAGTCTCCGCCCGCGGAGGGGCTTCCTAGTGTGTGGAAACTTTTCCTCCTTCACAGCTCCCTCCCACTGGTGCAGGTGCCGTCCTTATTCTTTTGTCTCTGTTTTTTCTTTTTTTCTTTTGCCCTACCCAGGTACGTGGGGAGTTTCTTGCCTTTTGGGAGGTCTGAGGTCTTCTGCCAGCCTTCAGTAGGTGTTCTGTAGGAGTTGTTCCACGTGTGGATGTATTTCTGGTGTATCCGTGGGGAGGAAGGCGATCTCCGCGTCTTACTCTTCCGCCATCTTCAAGGTCCCCCCTGCATCTATATTCTTAAGGGATATTAAAATACAGCTCTCTTTCCTTGTGATGTCCTTATCTAGCTTTGCGATCACCTTGGTACTGGGTCATAGGGTGAATTAGGAAGTATTCTGCACTGTTCCATTTTTTTGGAAAAGTTTGTGAAGGAGTAGTATTAATTCTTTAGACCTCTGATAGAATTCACCAGTAAAGCCCTCTAGGCCTGGGCTTTTCTTTTGTGGGAAAGTTTTTAGTACTAGATTAATCTCTTTACATTTTATGGATCAATTCAGATTTTCTATTTCTTATTGAGTCAGTTTCGGTAGTTGGTGTCTTTCGAAGCATTTGTCCATTTCATCTAGGTTATCTAATTTATTACTGTATTAGTTTTCCATTTTTGCCAAAACAAATTAATGCCAATTTATGACTTAAAACAACAGAAATATATTAAATTTATTATTTTACAGTGCTGTAGATTAGAAGTCTGACATAGGTCTCATTGGGCTGTAATCAATGTGTTGACAGTGCTATATTTCTTTCTGGAGACTGGAGGGGAGAATCTAATAACTTTTTCTTATAGCTTGCTATGGACTCCTGCACTTCTTGACTCAAATCCCTCATCCTTCATCTTCAAAGCCTCTAACGGTTAGCCATTTCCTTCTCATTTTGCCATATCTCTGGTTCTGTTTCCAGCCTTGGAAAGGTCCACCACATTTAAAGACTTATGTGATTAGATTGGCCCACATGCATCATCCAGGATAATCTCCCCATCTTAAAGTTCTTAACCTTAGTCACATTTAAAATATCCATTTTGCCATGTAATATTACATATTTATGGATTCCTGTGATTAAGGAAAAACATCTTTGGGGAGAAAGGGAGTCATTATTCTGCCTGACATAACTGGGATACAATTGTTCATAGAATTCCTTTATAATCCTTTTTATTTCTGTATTATCAGTAATGTCACCTCATTCTTTCCTGATTTTAGTAATTTTAATTCTACTCTCTTTTTTCCTTTGTATATCTAGCTAAAGGTTTGTCCATTTTATTAAAATTTTCAAAAGAGCCAATTTTAGTTTTCTAATTTTTTCTATTGTTTTTCTATTCTTTCATTTATTTCTGCTCTAGTCTTTATTATTTCCTTCTTTGTGCTTGCTTTGGGTTTAGTTTGTTGTTCTTTTGGTAGTATCTTAAGGTGAAATTTTATGTTACTGATTTGAAATCTTTCTTCTTTTTCAGTATATGCTTTTATGGCTATAAGTTTAATTCTCAGAACAGCTTTAGTGGCCTGTCATAAATTTTTGTATGTTGCAATATTTAAATTCATCTCAAAGTATTTTCTAATTTTAAGTGTGATTTCTTCTTCAACTAATTGGTTACTTAAGAGTATATTGTTTAATTTGTACCTGTTGTAAACAATTCAAATTTCCTTCTATTACTGATTTCTAATTTCATTTTATTGTGCTCAGAGACGATACTTTATGTGATTTTCATCCTTTTAAATTTCTTTAGACTTGTTTTATGGCCTAACATATCCTGGAAAATTTTCCATGTTACATAAGAAAGCATATGTATTCTTTCATTATTGGGAGGAGTATTCTATAGAAATCTGTTAGGTCTTGTTGATTTATAGTGTTAAGTCTTCCATTTCCTGGTTGACCATCTGTGTAGTTGTTCTATCCATTTTAGGGTATTGAATTCTCCAACTGTTTTTATTGAACTGTTTCTCCCTTCAATTCTGTAAGCTTTTGTTTGTGTAGTTTAGGGCTCTGTTACCAGGTGCATATATACTTATAATTGTTATATATTTTTCATGGACTAACCCCTTTATTATTATATGTCCTTCTTCATCTTTAGTAACAATTTTTGCCTTAAAGTTTATTTTATCCCATATTGCAGTATAATCACATTAACTCTCCTTTGGTTATTATTTGCATGAAAAGATGCCTTTTTTCATCCTTTTGCTTTCAACCTATTTGTGTCTTTGAATCTAAATTGTGTCTCTTGTAGATTGCATATAGTTGAATCATTTTTTAAAAATTCATTCTGCTCATCTCTGTCCTCTGTTGGCTTTTTAATCCATTTACATTTAATGTAATAACAGATAAGGTAGGATTTACATCTGCCATTTTACTGTTAGTTTTCTATATATCTTATGTCTTCTTTTGTTCCTGTATTCCTCCATTACTGCCTTCTTTTGTGTTAAATAGATGTTTTCTAGTGTGCCATTTTACTTCCTATGTTGTTTCCTTTATTATATTTTTTGAGTTGTTTTTAAAGTGTTTTTTCTGGGGATTACAGTTAGCATTTTAACTTATGACAATCTAGTGTTTGTTAATACCAACTTAATCTAAATAGTGCACAAAAACTTTGCTCCTATATGTCTATTTCCTGGCTTAGTTTTTTTGTGTGTGTGCTGTTACTGTCATACAAATTACATATTTATACATTATATGCCTTCAAACACAGTGTAATTGTTGCTTTATGTAGGTGTCTCTTAAATAATATAGGAGAAAAAAATAATTACAACCCCCTCAAATACATTTACACTCTCTTTTATATTCACATATGTCATAATCTTTACTAGTACTGTTTATTTCTTTATATGGATGTGAGTTACTGTCTAGTGTCTTTCATTTCAGTCTGATGGACTTACTTGAGCATTTCTTGTGGAGCAGATCTGCTAGCAATGAATTCTCTGTTTGTTTAATGTGTTTGTTCTAATTGATCTTTCTTTTTTTTTAAGGATAGTTTTGTTGGATATATAATTTTTGGTTGGCAATCTTTCTTTAAGCATTGTGAATATGCCATCCTGCTACCTTCAAATATCCATGGTTTCTGTTGAGAAATCAGTTCATCTTTTTGAAGATCACTTATACATGATGAGTTGCTTCTCTCTAGATGCTTTGAAGATTCTCTCTTTGTCTTTTGACAGTTTGATTATGATGTTTCTAGATGTGGATCTCTTTAAGTTTATCTTACTTGAAGTTTTTTAGTTTCCTGGATATGTTGATTAATACATTTTCTACCCAATTTGAGAAGCTTTGGTTATTTTTCTTCAAATATTCTTTCTTCTCCTTTCTTCTCCCCCCTCTTCTTCTTCTGGAACTCCCATTATGTGCATGTTGATACATCTAATGCTGTCCCACAGGTTTCTGAGGTTCTATTCATTTTTTTTCCTATTTCTCAGACAGGATAATCTCAATTGACCTGTCTCCAAGTTTGCTGATTCTTTCTTCTGGCTGTTCAAATTATTTGTTGGGATCCTATAAATAATTTTTCATTTCAGTTATTATAATTTCAGCTCCAGACATTTTATTTGTTCTTTTCCTTAGCATTAAATTTTTAAAAATTTATGTTCTATATTTGGTGACAGATTGTTCTCAATCTCCTTTAGTTCTTCAGATATGGTTTCCTTTAGTCTTTGAACATGTTTATAATAGGTGACAAAGTTTTTCTCCAGTAAGCCCAACATCTGGAAATTCTCATGGACAGGTCCTACTGGCTGCTTTATTTCCAATGTATGGGCTATATTCACCTAGTTCTTTGCATGTCACCTAATATTTGTTGAAAACTTGACATTTTAATAATATAACATGGTAAGTCTGGTAATCAGACTCCCTTCCCTTTGTTTTTGTTGTTTTCGTCAGACTTTATTATTGTTGCTATTTCTTGAGTGACTTACTTGAAATAATTCTCTAAAGTGTGTATTCTTTGGCATGTGTGGTCATAGAATTCTCTGCTCAGTTAGCCTAATGGTCAGCTAACAACTGGACAAAGAGTTTCTTAAATGTCTTGAACCAATTAATCTCCCAGCCTTTTCTGAGAGGCCCCGTGTGCATTGGGGCATCCCTTAAATGCCCCAGCTGGGAGTTTAAAACTCTGCTTTGGCTTTCACTTCTTGTTTACACAGTGTCTTGAAGTCAGTCAGAGGTGAGAGATTAAGGCCTTTCCAGGTCTTTCCTGGGCTTGTGAATGACCCTGGACATGTATGTGACCTTCTATAATTCCTGGAATGTGTTGGAGTTTCTCAAATCTCCCTATGGACATCTCATTAATCAGCTTTTCCTTTTAAGTTTTTTGGCCAGCTTCTTGTTCGCTTCAACTTTTATTGCCACTTCAGGAAGCGACGATGTTAAATATTTGTTGTTGATTGTTTCCGACAAATTTCCCAGAAAAGAAAGGTGTTTGCAGTGAGCAAGTTCTGTTTCAGATCAAATAAGTCAAATCCTATGAGTGGGGGTTTCCATGGAATTGACAGACCAAATAATGTCAGTTATCTGGGGATGGGGCATTTGGAGGAATGCCAAACCAGTTCTACCTCTTCCGATGTCTGTTAGTGTGCTGGTTTTCACAGCTACAAGGCTATAACAGTTTTACAGTTTTTGCAAGGCTGGTGTTTTATTTTTTTTTTAAATCTTTATTAGAGTATAATTGCTTTACAATGGTGTGCTAGTTTCTGCTTTATAACAAAGTGAATCAGTTATACATATACATATGTCACCATATCTCTTCCCTCTTGCATCTCCCTCCCTCCGCCCCTCCCTATCCCACCCTTCTAGGTGGTCACAAAGCACCGAGCTGATCTCCCTGTGCTATGCGGCTGCTTCTCACTAGCTATCTATTTTATGTTTGTTTATTTTCTCCCATTCTGAGGGTTGCCTTTTCATCTTATTTATGGTTTTCTTTGCTGTGCAAAAGCTTTGAAGTTTCATTAGGTCCCATTTGTTTATTTTTGTTTTTATTTCCATTTATCTAGGAGGTGGGTCAAAAAGGATCTTACTGTGATTTATGTCAAAAAGTGTTCTGCCTATGTTTTCCTCTAAGAGTTCTATAGTGTCTGACCTTACATTTAGGTATTTAATCCATTTTGTGTTTATTTTTGTGTATGGTGTTAGGGAGTGTTCTAATTTCATTCTTTTACATGTAGCTGTCCAGTTTTCCCAGCACCACTTATTGAAGAGGCTGTCTTTTCTCCACTGTATATTCTTGCCTCCTTTATCAAAGATAAGGTGACCATATATGCATGGGTTTATCTCTGGGCTTTCTCTCCTGTTCCATTGACCTATATATCTGTTTTTGTGCCAGTACCATACTGTCTTGATTACTGTAGCTTTGTAGTGTAGTCTGAAGTCAGGGAAGGGCTGTTGGTTTTTACAGCTACTGCAGAGTTGCAGAGAGGATGATGGGGATGGGAGAAGTTAAAATGCCCCAAAGCTCACTATTCTTACTGTGATTCAGTCATTTTTTTCTTGAATAAAATGTCCTCAAATTGTTGAATGTCCTTGGTTAATTACAAGAGTTATGGAAAATGTTTATTTTGACCAGTTTTGCCAATGTTCTCATTGCTTTCATAGAGGAACAGAGTTTTCAAGGTCTTTACTCTGCCATTTTGGAAGTGCTGTCAGTCTCAGTTTTTACAAGCACCAAGTTGTTATAATAGTAGTTATCTTGCAGAGTAGTTGTAAGCATTAAATACGGTGATGGACATAAAGCATCCAGTGCAATGTCTGGATTATTGGTGATAATGAAGAAATGTATTCATGTATATATGTTAGTGTATGTATAAATAGGAATAAAATTTTATATTTAATCAACTAGTAGTCAAACTATTTTTTTTTTTTTTTTGCAGTACGTGGGCCTCTCACTGCTGTGGCCTCTCCCGTTGTGGAGCACAGCCTTTGGACGCGCAGGCTCTGGATGCACAGGCTCAGCGGCCATGGCTCACGGACCCAGCTGCTCTGCCGCATGTGGGACCTTCCTGGACCGGGACACGAACCTGTATCCCCTGCATTGGCAGGCTTACTCTCAACCACTGTGCCACCAGGGAAGCTCACAGGCTCCGGGTGTGCAGGCTCAGTGGCCATGGCTCACGGGCACAGCCGCTCCATGGCATGTGGGATCTTCCTGGACCGGGGCACGAACCCGTGTCCCCTGCATCGGCAAGCAGACTCTCAACCACTGCGCCACCAGGGAAGCCCAAGCTTTCTTTTTAATAACAATATTTTCTACCTTAAACTTATTCATATTTCAGTTTTTCTCAAAATGTGTTATGAAGCTACTCTTAAAGGTGAATTACCATTGTAAAGCAATTATACCCCAATAAAAATGTTTAAAAAAAAAAAAAAAAAAAAAGGTGAATCATGGAACTACCTAGCAAGGGCCGAGAACTAGGACTATGGCTTTGTCTTAGTAAGACAGTATCACTCTCATACTTCTTTATAAAACAAAAGTGTTGTTATCAATATTGTGACTGAATTTTCCATGTTAGTGTTTTCAAAAAGTGCAGTAATGAGTACTCTAGTATTTTTAAAATTTGCACAATAACATATCAAAAAATGTATGTATATTGTTCTCCAGGATTCTTGAAGACCAAACCAATATAACAACATTTCCCATTATTTGAATTGTATAGACATATTCCATTGTTCTCCTCCACTATAGAAATGGTATATCCTTCGTCTTTTTGGTAAAGTTTGGGTTTTTGCATTAATAAGGTACATATAAGGATTTCCATGACTGAGCCTCTACTGACTATCCCACGCTCTCTGACCCACCCAAGTGGAGAATTCCAAGAACCCCTCACAGCTACACTTGACGGCCCCCACCTCTGTGTTCTCTGCTTCTCCTAGATGAGCTTCTGCCCCCTCCCCAATGTGCACCACTCATCTTGCCCTTCCTTAGAAAGCCTGTCACAATACCAAATCCAGGAAACCTTTCCAAAATTTCTCTTGGCCTCAACTCAGTTTTTCCTCTGGAAATTCCACTGTATTTTTTTTTTGACAGTTTTTTGTTGTACCTTTATTCACCTTAGTTCTTTAAAAATGTACTTGTTTTAAAGATCCTATGGAGTGATCACCCACTAATCTGGGATGTAAGTAAGTCACCCCTCTCAGCATGGTATTTTTGTCTTTAAAAAGCAGAGTTTCTTATAGGAATCTTATTGACCACACAGTATTTATAAGAATGTCAGATATAATGATGTATACAATCTAAACAAGACAGGCTAATTAAGAATTTACATAATGTAAAAATATGCATATTAAAAGTTAGCCATGTGGACAGATGCATGCAGTGGGAAGAGTAGCTGACTGGAGTTGAGGGCCCATACGCACTAGTAGAGCAATGTAAATTGGTGCAGCCACTATGGAAAACTGTATAGAGATTCCTCAAATAATTAAAAATAGAACTACCATATGATCCATCAATTCCACTTCTGGGTATGTATCCAAAGAAAATGAAAATAGGATCTCAAAGAGATATCTGTACCCCCATGTTCATTGTAACATCATTCACAATAGCCAAGATATGGAAACAACCTAAGTGACCTCAATGGATAAATGAATAAAGAAAATGTGGTATCTAGATACAATGGAATATTATACAGCCATAAAAAGCAAGGAAATCCTGCCATTTGCAGCAACACAAATTGGCATTGAGGGCGTTATGCTAAGTGAAATAAGTCAGACAGAGAAAGAAGAATACTGTAAGATCTCACCTTTATATAGAATCTAAAACAACAGCAACAAAACAAAACAAAAACCAAATTCTTAGAAACAGAGAAATGGGGGTGGGTGAAATGGTGATGGAGTCAAAAGGTTCAAAACTTCCAGTTATAAAATAAATAAGTCCTGGGGATGTAATGTACAGCATCATGACTATAGTTAATAATACTCAATTGTATATTTGAAAGTTGCTAAGACAGTAGATTTCCAAAGTTCTCATTAAAAAATAATAGTAAAAAAATAAACTAGTATGGAATCTTCTCAGGTTAGTCTATGCCTTCAGTGATCACATTTTCTCAGGTTAGTCTACGCCTTCAGTGATCACACTGATCACAAATTTAGAATAGGAGTGATAAATGCTCACATCACTACTGGGAATAAAAGTCTTTCAAAAAATTCTGTGATTCTCCAAACAGTTCTAGGGGATATAAAAGCCACAGGCAGTGTATTGTATAGAAAGAAAGTTCTGGACACCCCAGGTTGTCTAGTGTTCATATCTGTGTATTCCCAGCCCCTCTCTTCCATTTCTCCCAAATATCCTGAGTCTCCAGGAAAGGAGAGAGAGTGAGAACAGGCAAGGCAAAACTCATGTCTTCATCAGCTTTTTTAGTCATGATGTGGATAGATTGCTGTGGAATGGAAGTAATTTCATGGTAATGATCTTCACTGGAACCCAGGAGAGAGTCTACATCTTATATCTGAAGTTTTAGGGTGGTGGCTAGTGTATATAAACAGAATAATCAACGGAAACCCAACCAACACACAGGCAATCTCTCAGCAGTGTTCTTCCTCTTATAGCATGCTAATGTTTCCACTGAGAGCCCTGGAATTTTCTGTAAGTTTTGCCTTTGCTTCTTATAGCAATAGAGGGAGGAACTTAACAAGTAAGGGACTCATAAAGTGCAAAAATCACTCAGAGATGGTGTTTATCCAGCTGGACTTCTACAGTGAGAAACACACCTCAATAACACAACTAAAGGCAAGGAGCCAGTCCCAAATTATTGATGCAAAGATTGGACAAAGGCATCAGAAAGGGAAAAGATCATGTGTCAGACTTCTAGCCTTCCTGCTACTTTTCACATCTGGCAGCATTATTTCCACCCACTCTGGCATGGAGAAGGCAGCCTGCCCTCACAAGAAGCTCTAGAAACTCCCTGTACCATCCTTTCTTCTTCATGCTCAGGCACATGCTCTATCCTTCTTTCCTTCCTCCCTTTATCTCTTCCTTCCCTCCTTCCTTCCTTCCTTCTTTCCACTGAGCAGGTCAAATTCAATCATGTGTTCTTTCTTCAGACTTTCTTTTATAGAGATTTCCAAACATACACAAAAGTAACAAGAAGCACATAATGAACCCCCAGGTAGCTATCACCTGCTTCAGATATATCAACAATGTGCCAGCCTTACTCTCCCAGCTCTCCACCCCAACTCCCCCTGCCACCCAGTG
This sequence comes from Neophocaena asiaeorientalis asiaeorientalis, assembly GCF_003031525.2. Classification (NCBI taxonomy): domain Eukaryota; kingdom Metazoa; phylum Chordata; class Mammalia; order Artiodactyla; family Phocoenidae; genus Neophocaena; species Neophocaena asiaeorientalis. The sequence continues at coordinate 135,968 of NW_020175389.1, read as the reverse complement.
TTTTCCTGCAGCATTTTAAAGCAAATCCCAAAATGTCACTCTTAAATATGTCATTATGTCTCTCTAAAAGAATTTTTTAAAAACCTAACCAAAATACATTATCATACTTTTCAAAATTAGCAGTAACTCCTTGACATCATCTAATACTCAGTTTGTTTTTAAATTTCGCAAAAAATATTTTTACAGTCATTTTGTTCAAATAGGCTCCAATCAAAGTCTACATGGTGCATTTAGCTGAGAACTTTCTCAAGCTCTTTCATCGTGTAATACTTCCCTTCTTTCTGTTTTCATGACTCATGTGAGGCCTGCTCAATTTCCCACAGTTTAGGTTTTGCTGCATTGCATCCTCACAAAAGTTGTCAAAAGTTCAGGAAAAAAAAAAAAAAGAAGAAGTAAAAACAATGACTCACTGAAGTAGTAATTAGTAAAAGTTTATTGTGCAAAGACCAAAAAGACAGTTTGCAAACTGGGAGCATTCAGATCAAAGCATGAATGAGGCTCAGAGGTAAATTGTTGTAAAGCAGTATAGTGTGAAGGCAGCTCTCTTTATTTTTCAGAGTAATTGATTCGAATTTTAATTTTCTTGAATGAAAAGCTATTGGTTAGTGGTTACCTCATATCAATTTGTGGGAAAAATTTAAGTTTTGTTTATGATTTTCAGAGGCATAAGCAACAAGTGACCCAGGTCAAGTTAGCTTTACTTGTCCTGCAAAATACGCTAAATTAAGCTTTGCTTATATGATTAAACTGGTTTTTTCTGCTCAGGGAATTTTCAAGTCTGGTCTCTGTGTTTGATTTGAGCACAATGTAACTAACACATTCCTTTCCTCCCATAGTTCCTGTAAGCTAGTGTTTGGATTTAGAAGCTTGTTTAGACTGGGATTTGAAATTCTTAGCATGAATATTCCATAAGTGGTGCTGGTAGTTCCTTTTGTACACCTAATGTCTCATCCCAGGTTTAGTGGATTTGAGATTAATCAGTAGCATATTAGGGTGTTGTCATCCTGATCCACTTATCAAATGTTTCTTATCAGCCTCATGTTACTAACATTCATTTATTGCCCAGATCTGTTTTTTCATTAGTAGTTGCATAATGGTGGTTTTCTATTTTGATTTTTTTCTTCTGCATTTATTAGCTAGAATTTTTCTGTAACTATTTGGTTAACCTGAGATACAGTCTGTAGAAGAAAGGTGGAATAAATACTTAATGCTTTCTCTTTATGAATTTTCAGAATAATTGGGAACCTACAAGGAAACCAATGAGACTTTCTTTTTTATTATTATTATAATAGCATAGAACTTTATGTGTCCATTTTATTTCAATACATTTTAGTCATTTATTGTCATTGGTGCATCAATTGTCCTATCTTTTTCCTGTAGGGGTTCCTCCAGGTTGGCTCCTGGACACAGCTCCCTTGGCAACTTCCCTATTTTTGGCCACAATACGATGTCTCAGGATCATCTTGTACTGTATCTGCCCCAGAACAGCCATTTCTCCAGGAGCCCTGGTTCCCTTTAGTGAAAAATAGCATTTGGAGACCATAGTCTGGGAACTTGGAGTGGGGAGTGTGTGTGTGTGCTCATTGAAACTGTCTTGTCCTTGAATCTAGGCCTCTTCTGTGTTGTTGTTTTTAAGATCACATTATGAGCTTATATTCACCTTTCCAAATCAAAGTAAGTTTATAGGGTTTTACTTAAGTCTGATTATAAGGATGTATTCCTTTTCTTACATTGAAAATCTTAGTTTCTAAGGAATTTTATGTAATTATTTGCTCAATCTCGATCTCTCTCTAAGTATGTGTGTACACATGTGCATATATACATTTATATATATATATATATATATATATATTTGTCTATGTGGATAGGTCAAATAGTAATGTCAATGTTACCATTAAAGGTAAGAATCTATGATGAAAGAAAAGTTTGTGAACTGAATGGCAAGAAGCCATAGTGATATCTCACCTTAAGTGCATGAAGAGCTTTCAGGAGGAGTTTCAATGACAATGACAATGACAAAATCAAGAAGAATTAGTTTAAAGAGGGTTTAGGTGTATGTACTTACCTGACTGTGAGATTGCTCTGAAACTAAAACTCTGAAACCATGCTCTTAGAGGAGTCTCATCACTAAGGATGTTTAACAATAGATAGTTATTGGCATCCAGGGTCTTGGGTAAGAAGTGATGGAAAGATCTTTTCATCTACTTTATGCTTCTAGGAGGATTTACAGAGAATATGTTGGCTGTCTTGATTTTAACTCCTACTTGTAGGTCCATAAGTCCTTCTTTTTGACTTGGACCTAGGGGTGGCACAAAAGAAATAAAAGTGAAAAGATGATTGTAACTTTTCCAATTTCCCTCACTTTTCTCTAAGCTTCTTCACTTCTGTCAAACTCAACATGAATCATCTTTAGAGATTATCATCCTAATAATCATGGTAAAAAGTCAAGCCAACTTATACTCTTGCTTTTTAAGACCTTCCCCAGAAAGGCTCTATTATTCTTCCTGACAGCTATGTTTCATCTTATGCTGATGTTGTTCACAATATGCCCAGGGTCTCATGTTCAGGAAAAGGGAATTTATGTTGGCATACCTAGTTATATTTAAAGTGAATAACCCTTGACTTGTTTAATAATTAAGTTGATAATGATATATTTTACTAAGTCTGTTACTTAATAAATAGAATGATTTAGCGCTTAATTATAAGCATTGCCAACTACTCTTAGAAAATATTAATTCATTATTTTAAAAAGCTGTTTTGGAGTATTGACTATGGCATTAATCCTGAATTTTCCCAAGGATGATGGTGCAGTCACCTGTTTGCAGCTCATTTGAAGTGGCCTCAGTTCTCAGTGTTTGTTTGGGTCTATGCTACTTGTTTTGGGGAAACATGGAGAAAACCGAGCAGGGTAAGTTCATTTTTCAGATTTACTAATATGCCTGCCCACACCCTTCTTTCATTTAATTTCCCACAACACCACAGTCCCAGGGGTAAAATTGTATCCTAAAGTGGGGAATTGAAAAAAGTGAAATGATTTGTTCGAGGTCACAGCTAATAGGTGACAAGTGAGTTTTAATCCTGCTTTTATCTTGCACATGAACCCCAGCTGCCTTTCCTTAAAACTGGCAGTAGAAACCGATCTGAGTTGGACCTTAAAGTAAGAGGCGCTAGTTAAGGAGTGGTTGCGTGAGATCAGGGGATGCATGGCAGGCGTTTATGTCCCCCATTGCCAACACAGCATCTCACTCAGAGTCAGGCTCAAAACGTGCTTATTGAATCAAAGCAGCTGATGAAAGCCAGATTCTCAGGACTTCAGATACAAATCTATTATTCTCAACTGAGAGGCCCCAGATTTTATTAATACAAACTGTATGTTGTAAAAGTTTTATCTTATGACCTTTGCCAATTTTGATCAGCTCAACCTAGCTCATCTTTTTCTCATAAACAGAAATTAGAGCAAGAAAAAATTTTTTAAAGATCTTAACGTTTCTTAAACTGTGAGAATTTTAAACTACATATATGAAGAAGTTAGTAGTTTACTCAAACAATGTAGACACTTATTTGGAAACTGACATCTTCAGTGTCTGTGCTTGTCATTTTCTGTGACAAATGCTCTCTGTTCACTCTCAAAACTTACCAACTGCCAGAGATTTATTTGCTGGGAAGTTAGTATGTCTGGGAGAGTAGCACATTCTTTTTAATTTAGTCATGTATACAATATTTTTAAGTGGGATACATATTTTTTTAAGATCTCTTTAGCAAACCAGGGATTGAAATCTATGGGTTCATTTCCCCCTTTATTTTTCCTATAACTTAAAAAAATTCCCCTTTCGAAGTTGAAGCAGCATCACACAGAAACAGCAGGTGAGAAAAGATTCATGTATTCAGGGTCCCAAATAGGTTCATGGCTGCCTGTTAGAAGGAGCTGGAATCCCTCTGCACAAGAGTCCTGGATGGAAATCATCAGCATGCATGTGAGCTTCACCAGTGGGTGCCCAGAGCCAGGTCATTAACCCATGGTCTGGTTGGGAGCCATGTACCTGTGAATCAATGTGAAATTTTTTCACAGGGAGACAGCTTTTTTGTCTTGGGACACCCAAGAAGTAAAATTCCCACAGAAGATAAGCTCACACACAAGAATTACAAATCATATGAGAAAGTCAAGTGCTATGAAGAATAGCCAGAAGACCCAGATCTGCTGCATACAGCTTACACAATTATAGATAGTGCACCACACAATTATAGGAGTGTCATTTACATTGACCACAATCACACACAAACACACACATGATGTAAAACCTTAGAATAAGTATTCTAGGGCAATCTGAGAAAGATATTAAATCCTCAGACTGATAAAAGAGGTCATTGCATCCATGGAACAAGAACATTCAAAATAAAAGCATGCCATTATGGCAAAAGAACAGGTGATTATGAGAAAAAATCAGATATCTTGATAATTAAAAGTCTCAGACTATAGATTTAATAGAGGATATATCCAGAAAGCAAGAGATTTAGTATATTGAAAAGGAAAACTAATCCAGAGGGAGCATGGCCCTGCCAACACCTTGATTTTGATCTAGTGAAACTGACTTTGCACTTCTGGCCTCCCAAACAATGAAACAATAAATTTTAATTGTTTAAGCCACCAAGTTTGTGATAATTTGGTACAGAAACCATAGGAAAATAAAATACGAGACAAAGATGAAGCATTTTGAGCATCATCAAAATAATAATTATAGGGGCTTCCCTGGTGGCGCAGTGGTTGGGAGTCCGCCTGCTGATGCAGGGGACACGGGTTCGTGCCCCAGTCCGGGAAGATCCCACATGCCGCGGAGCGGCTGGGCCCGTGAGCCATGGCCGCTGAGCCTGCGCGTCCGGAGCCTGTGCTCAGCAGCGGGAGAGGCCACAACAGTGAGAGGCCCGCGTACCGCAAAAAAAAAAAAATAATAATAATAATAATTATAGTGAATCACAGCATATAAATTGTGTTTTTAAATAATTCATGTGTTCAAAATGGTACCAACACCCTCCTATACACATAACCTCGTTTGTCACTAGGTAACCAATTCATTGTCCTGAAAAACAAAATAAAGGGAAATAACTGTACTTCAGAGTAACAATACAGTTGATGAGGAAAAACTTTGCTTGATGGAAAAATTTAAATAAAGAAGGATTTGTAGAATTAAGATATCACCATTTTGTAATTTGTTATGAAACAATAGACCTAAGCAATAATCATGAATGGTTTCTAAAACCACCAGGTGAAAAGGTTATGAGAAATTTGTAATCAGGCTGGCAACTTCCAAATGCCACAGTTCAGTTTCAACATTAAAAACAAAAGAACAAACAGACATATGTACCTCTTGATATGATGCAATAGGAAAGAAAAATAACAACTATGAAGTTTAAAATGCAAACCTGAATCTGATCAAACTTCTAGATCTAACTAGCAGTTTATAAGAAATATTGGGGACAGGGAAATATGATAAATAATACTGCTGGGATGCTACCAGCAGAATCCAAAATACAGGAAACTATACAGGAAAAAGACCTAGTCTGTTCAACAAAAATAAATTGCAAAAACAAAAAGATAGAAGAAAGAATCTATAATTAAAAGCAATTTAAGAGATTTATCAACGAATGGGTCCTGATTAGAATAACCCAACTATAAAACATAATTATGGAGATTGGTACAAGATGGCAGAGTGGAAGGACGTGCTCTCACTCCCTCTTGTAAGAACATTGGAATCACAACTAACTGCTGAACAACCATCGACAGAAAGACACTTGAACTCACCAAAAAAGATACCCAACATCCAAAGACAAACGAGAAGCCACAGAGAGATGGTAGGAGGGGCACAATCACAATAAAATCAAATCAAAAAACCATAACTGCTGGTGGGTGACCCACAAACTGGAGAACACTTATACCACAGAAGCCCACCCACTGGAGTGAAGGTTCTGAGCCCCACGTCAGGCTTCTGAACCTGGGGGTCCAGCACCGGGAGGAGGAATTCCTGGAGAATCACATTTTTAAGGCTAGCAGGATTTGATTGCAGGACTTTGACAGGACTGAGGGAAACAGAGACTCCACACTTGGAGGGCACACACAAAGCAGTGTGTGCATCGGGACGCAGGGGAAGGAGCAGTGACCCCATAGAGACTGAACCAGACCTACCTGCTAGTATTGGGAGGTCTCCTGAAGAGGCCGGGGTGGGGGGTTGGCTGTGTGTCACCGTGAGGACAAGGACACTGACAGCAGAAGTTCTGGGAAGTACTCCTTGGCATTAGCCCTGCCAGAGTCTGCCATTATCCTACCAAAGAGCTCAGGTAGGCACCAGTGTTGGGTCCCCTCAGGCCAAACAACCAACAGTGAGGGCCCCATGCCTCACCCATCAGCAGGCAAGTGGATTAAAGTTTTACTGAGTTCTCCCCACCAGAGCAACAGCCAGCTGTACCCACCACCAGTCTCTCCTATCAGGAAACTTGCACAAGCCTCTTAGATAGCCTTATCCAGCAGAGGGCAGACAGCAGAAGCAAGAAGAACTACAATCCTGCAGCCTGTGGAACAAAAACCACGTTCATAGAAAAATAGACAAGATGAAAAGGCAGAGGGCTATGTACCAGATGAAGGAACAAGATAAAACCCCAGAAAAACAACTAAATGAAGTGGAGATAGGCAACCTTCCAGAAAAAGAATTCAGAAAAATGATAGTGAAGATGATCCAGGGCCTTGGTAAAAGAATGGAAGTAAAGGTCGAGAAGCTGCAAGAAATGTTTAACAAAGACCTAGAAAAATTAAAAAACAAACAAACAGATATGAACAATACAATAATTGAAATGAAAAATACACTAGAAGGAATCAATAGCAGAATAACTGAGGCAGAAGAACGAATAAGTGACCTGGAAGACGGAATGGTGGAATTCACTGCTGCAGAACAGAATAAAGAAAAAAGAATGAAAAGAAATGAAGACAGCCTAAGAGACCACTGGGACATTAAACACAACAACATTTGCATTAGAGTGGTCCCAGAAAGAGAAGAGAGAGAGAAAGGACATGAGAAAATTTTTGAAGAGATTATAGCTGAAAAATTACCTAACATGGGAATGGAAATAGCCACCAAAGTCCAGGAAGCACAGAGTCCCACACAGGATAAACCCAAGGAGAAACATGCCGAGACACATAGTAATCAAACTGGCAAAAATTAAAGACAAAGAAAAATTAGTGAAAGCAGCAAGGTAAAAATGACAAATAACATCCAAGAAACTCCCATAAGGTGAACAGCTGATTACTCAGCAGAAGCTCTGCAAGCTAGAAGGGAGTGGCATGATATATTTAAAGTGATGAAAGGGAAAAAAACTACAACCAAGATTCCTCTATCCAGCAAGGATCTCATTCAGATTCGATGGAGAAATCAAAAGCTTTACAGACAAGCAAAAGCTAAGAGAATTCAGCACCACCAAACCAGCTTTACAACAAATGCTAAAGGAACTTCTCTAAGTGGGAAACACAAGAGAAGAAAAGGACCTTCAAAAACAAACTCAAAATGGTAGGAAAATGGTAATAGGAACATACATTGAATTGAACATACATTATCAATAATTACCTTAAACGTGAATGGATTAAATACTCCAACCAAAAGACACAGACTTGCTGAATGGATACAATAACAAGACCCATATATATGCTGTCTACAAGAGACCCATTCAGACCTAGGGACACATACAGACTGAAAGTGAAGGAATGGAAAAAGACATTCCATGCAAATGGAAATCAAAATAGATCTGAAGTAGCAATACTCATATCAGATAAAATACACTTTAAAATAAAGAATGTTACAAGAGACAGGAAGGACACTACATAATGATCAAGGGATCAACCCAAGAAGAAGATATAACAATTTTAAATATATATGCACCCAACATAGGAGCACATCAATACATAAGGCAACTGCTAACAGCTATAAAAGAGGATCTCGACAGTGACACAATAATAGTGGGGGACTTTAACACCTCACTTACAACAATGGACAGACCATCCCAACAGAAAATTAATAAAGAAACACAAGCTTTAAATGACACAAAGGACCCAATAGATTTAATTGATATTTATAGGACATTCCATCCCCAAACAGGAGATTACACTTTCTTCTCAAGTGCACACAGAACATTCTCCAGGATAGATCACATATTGGGTCACAAATCAAGCCTCAGTAAATTTAAGAAAATTGAAATCATATCAAGCATCATCATATCATGCTATGAGATTAGAAACCAATTACAGGGGGAAAAACGTAAAAAAACACAAACACATGGAGGCTAAACAATATGTTACTAAATAGCCAAGCGATCATTGAAGAAATCAAAAAGGAAATCAAGAAATACCTAGAGACAAATGACAATGAAAACACGATGATCCAAAACCTATGGGATGCAGCAAAAGCAGTTCTAAGGGGGAAGTTTATAGCTATACAAGCCTACCTCAAGAAAACAGAAAAATCTCAAATAAACAATCTAACATTATACCTGAAGGAACTAGAGAAAGAAGAACAAACAAAACCCAAAGTTAGCAGAAGGAAAGAAATCATAAATATCACAGCAGAAATAAATGAAAGAGAAAAAAAAACAATAGCAAAGATCAATAAAATTAAAAGCTGGTTCTTTGAGAAGATAAACAAAATTGATAAACCATTAGCCGGACTCATCAAGAAAGAGAGGGAGAGGACTCAGATCAATAAAATTAGAAATGAAAAAGGAGAAGTTACAACAGACACAGCAGAAATATGAAGCATCCTAAGAGACTACTACAAGCAACTCTATGCCAATAAAATGCCCAACCTGGAAGAAATGGACAAATTCTTAGAAAGGTATAAACTTCCAAGACTGAAACAGGAAGATATAGAAAATATGAGCAGACCAATCACAAGCAATGAAATTGAAACTGTGATTTAAAATCTTCCAACACACAAAATCTAGTACCAGATGGCTTCACAGCTTCACAGGTGAATTCTATCAAACATTTAGAGAAGAGCTAACACCCATCCTTCTCAAACCCCTCGAAAAAATTGCAGAGGAAGGAACACTCCCAAACTCATTCTATGAGGCCACTATCACCCTGATACCAAAACCAGACAAAGATATTACAAAAAAAGACAATTACAAACCAATATCACTGATGAATATAGATGCAAAAATCCTCGACAAAATACTAGCAAACAGAATCCAACAACACATTAAAAGGGTCATACACCATGATCAAGTGGGATTTATCCCAGGGATGCAAGGATTCTTCAATATATGTAAATCAATCAATGTGACACACAGTATTAACAAGTTGAAGAATAAAAACCATATGATCATCTCAATAGATGCAGAAAATCTTTTTACAGAATTCCACACCCATTTATGATAAAAACCCTCCAAAAAGTGGGCATAGAGGGAACCTACCTCAACATAATAAAGGCCATATATGACAAACCCACAGCAAACATCATTCTCAATGGTGTAAAACTGAAATAATTTCCTCTAAAATCAGGAACAAGACAAGGTTGTCCACTCTCACCACTATTATTCAACATAGTTTTGGAAGTTTTAGTCACAGCAGTCAGAGAAGAAAAAGAAATAAAAGGAATACAAATTGGAAAAGAAGAAGTAAAACTGTCACTGTTTGCGGATGACATGATACTATACATAGAGAATCCTAAAGATGCCACCAGAAAATTATTAGAGCTAATCAATGAATTTGGTAAAGTTGCAGCATACAAAATTAATGCACAGAAATCTCTTGCATTCCTATACACTAATGATGAAAAATCTGAAAGAGAAATTAAGGAAACACTGCCATTTACCATTGTAACAAAAAGAATAAAATACCTAGGAATCAACCTACTTAGGGAGACAAAAGACCTGTATGCAGAAAATTATAAGACACTGATGAAAGAAATTAAAGATGATACTAACAGATGGAGAGATATATCATGGCCTTGGATTGGAAGAATCAATATTGTGAAAATGACTATACTACCCAAGGCAATCTACAGATTCAATGCAATCCCTGTCAAATTACCAATGGAAGTTTTTATGGAGGTAGAACAAAAACTCATAAAATTTGTATGGAGACACAAGAGACCCTGAATAGCCAAAGCAGACTTGAGGGAAAAAAACGGAGCTGGAGGAATGAGACTCCCTGACTTCAGGCTATACTACAAAACTGCAGTAATCAAGACAATATGGTACTGGCACAAAAACAGCAACATAGATCAATGGAGCAAGATAGAAAGCCCAGAGATAAACCAATGTACCTATGGTCAACTAATCTATGACAAAGGAGGCAAGGATATACAATGGAGAAAAGACAGCCTCTTCAATAAGTGGTGCTGGGAAAACTGGACAGCTACATGTAAAAGAATGAAATTAGAATAGTCCGTAATACCATACACAGAAATAAACTCAAAATGTATTAGAGACCTAAATGTAAGACTGGACACTATAAAACTCTTAGAGGAAAACATAGGAAGAACACTCTCTGACATAAATCACAGCAAGATCTTTTTTGATCCTCCTCTTAGAGTAATGGAAATAAAAACAGAAATAAACAAATGGGACCTAATGAAACTTAAAAGCTTTTGCACAGCAAAGGAAACCATAAACAAGATGAAAAGACAACCCTCAAAATGGGAGAAAATATTTGCTAACGAATCAACAGACAAAGGATTAATCTCCAAAATATATAAACAGCTAATGCACCTCAATATTAAGAAAGAAACAGCCCAATCCAAAAACGGGCAGAAGACCTAAATAGACATTTCTCCAAAGAAGACATACAGATGGCCAAGAAGCACATGAAAAGTTGCTCAACATCACTAATTATTAGAGAAATGCAAATCAAAACTATAATGAGGTACCACCTCATACTAGTTAGAATGGGCATCATCAGAAAATCAACAAACAGCAAATGCTGGAGAGGGTGTGGAGAAAAGGGAAACCTCTTGCACTGTTGGTGGGAATGTAAATTGATACAGCAACTATGGAGAATAGTATGGAGGTTCCTTAAAAAACTAAAAATAGAATTACCATATGACCCAGCAATCCCACTCCTGGGCATATACCCAGAGAAAACCATAATTCTAAAAGACACGTGTACTCCAGTGTTCACTGCAGCACTATTTACAATAGCCAGGTCATGGAAGTAACCTAAATGCCCATCGAGAGACGAATGGATAGAGAAGATGTGGTACATATATACAATGGAATATTACTCAGCCATAAAAAAGAACGAAATTGGGTCATTTGTAGAGATGTGGATGGATCTAGAGACTGTCATACAGAGTGAAGTAAATCAGAAAGAGAACAAGTATCGTATATTAACACATATACGTGGAACCTAGAAAAATGGTACAGATGAACTGGTTCGCAGGACAGAAATTGAGACACAGATATACAGAACAAACGTATGGACAGCAAACGGGGAAAGTGGCGGGGGGCTGGTGGTGGTGGTGTGATGAATTGGGCGATTGGGATTGACATGTATACACTGATGTGTATAAAATGGATGACTAACAAGAACCTGCTGTATGAAAAGATAAAGAAAATTAAAAAAAAACAAAAAACACCAAAATAAAACCACATAGGGGCTTCCCTGGTGGCGCAGTGGTTGAGTCCGCCTGCCGATGCAGGGGACACGGGTTCGTGCCCCGGTCCAGGAAGATCCCACATGCCACGAAGCAGGTAGGCCCGTGAGCCATGGCTGCTAAGCCTGCGTGTCCAGAGCCTGTGCTCTGCGACGGGAGAGGCCACAACAGTGAGAGGCCCGCATACCGCAAAAAACAAAAACAAAAAACCCCACATAATTATGACACAGTGGCAGAAATTAAAAATGGATTTTGTATTTGATTAAATTAAGGAATTATTCTTACTATTTTAGGCAGGATATGTTTTAGAAATGATACCTATTACCTATCCTAATTCAGAGATACATACTGAAGAATAAATAAATGAAATAATATGATATTTGGAATTTATTTCCAAACAGCCCAGTTGGGGTTGGAAAGTTAATGAGAGTGAAAATAAAACGAGATTTGTCAGTTGATAATTGTTGGAGTTGGGTGATGGGTATATGGGAGTTTCACTATGCAATTTTCTCTACTTTTGTATATGTTTGAAGATTTCCATATTAAAGCTTTCTTTTAAAAATTAAAAAAGAAAAGGAAAGGTAATCCCCCAGATCAGAGAAGAGATGAAGAAATGGAAATTAGAAAAAATAAAGTTATGGTAT
>NW_020175389.1:113207-123551 GCF_003031525.2 Neophocaena asiaeorientalis asiaeorientalis | reverse complement strand
TATATATATATAAAGAAGTATCTGAATGAAAGAATAAAGCTGTATTAGTCACGGTTCTCCAGAGAAATATAAACAGTAGGAGACAGATGATAGATAGATATAGATATAAAGGAGATTTATTATGAGGAATTGGCTCCCCCGATTATGTAGGCTGTGAAGTCCCAAGATCTGCTGTCTACAAACTGGAGACTCAGGAAAGACAGTGGTGTAATTCAGTCAGAGTCTGAGGGCTTGAGAACCGGGGAGCTGATGGTGTAAATCCCAGTAGGAGGGCAGGAAAAGATGAGATGAGGTGTTCCAGCTCAACAGTGAGGCAGGAAAAAGGGCAAATTCCTCCTTCCACCACTTTTTGTTCCATTCAGGCTGCCAGTGGATTGGAAAGTGCCCGCCCATGCTGGAGAGGGCAGTCTACGAAGCCAAATGTTAATCTCCCCCAGGAACACCCTCACAGACACACCTAGAAATACTGTTTAATCTGGGCACCGCATTGCCAGCCAAGCTAACACATAATTAACCATCACAAAAGTGAAAGTTGGAGAGGTGATAATTGAAGAGATGAAAGCTGAGATTTTCCAAAATTGAAAGACATGAGTACTTACATTGAAAATTCTACGTAGTGTTGAATAAATAGTAATAGTAAATTCATAACCAGACCCATCATAATAAAACTCCAGAGCTTTAAAGATAAAGAAAAATCCTGAAAGATAACCAGAGGGGGAAAAATTCACGCATAAATAAAAAAAAAGCAGATCATTTGTTACCTAGGGAAAGGGAGGGAGGGAAAATGCCAAATACAGTGACAGAACGGAAAATGGTACAGCCATGCTGAAAACAAGTTTGGCAGTTTCTTGTGAAGGTAAACATACAGTTACCATCAATCCCAGTTCTTGGTAATTACCCACGAGAAAAGAAAATGTGTGTTCACACAAAAACTTTTACCGAAATGATAATAGGAGCTTTATTTATAACCATCAAGAACTGGAAACAACCCAAATGCTCTTCAACAGGGAAGCACATAAACTGTTTTATATCCATAAGATGGAAAAACACTCAGAAATAAATAAGAATGAACTATCAATACAGTTAATAACACCAATGAATCTCTAAAGGCATTTTGCCAAGTGAAAGAAGCCAGTCTCAAAAGGTTACATTCTACATGATCAATTTTATGTGACATTCTGGGAAGGCGCAATCACAAGGAGTGGAGAAGGGAGCAGAGTTCCTAGGGTCCCAGGAAGGGGAGGGTGTGACTTCAAAGGATCAACACTTGGGAGTTTATTCCTTAGATGATGGAACTATTCTATATCCTGATTGTGGTGGTGCTTATACAAGTCTACGCATGAGTTAAAATTCACAGAACAATAGACCCAAAAACAGATCACTAAGTAAATTCAAAATTTAATTAATTAAAAAAATTGATGCAATGAAAGGACAGTATTGGATAATGAGACTTAAAATCAGTAATTGATTGTCTTTTCCTTAATGACCTAGAGGTCACAGACCAACTGATTGGTCTCAGACCAATTCCAAAGCATTGTTTTCTGAAAACTGTATTTTCTTAAATATTCTCCACACGAAGTACATGGTATAGATAGAAATACTTTTTTGTGTCCTCTAAAGCTCTCAAGCAGATGTGGTGCAGTGGTTGAGTCTGCCTGCTGAGGCAGGGGATGCGGGTTCGTGCCCCAGTCTGAAAAAAAGGTAACTTTTTAAATTAAAAGTTATTATTAAATGATAACAAGGAAATGACAACATTCCCAGCAACGTTCTTAAAATGATATTATCAAGGAAGTTTCAATTAAGTGAAATGAAAATATATGGAAGCATATTTAAAGCTATGGAAATACCTTTAAACATGAAAAACAAGGGTTTGAAAGATATACTTTGTGCCTGAAATTGCATCTGCGGGAAAACAAAATTTGTATAATATTTCAGGGCAAACTGAGTTTGCCATAGTTCATGGCATTATTATTACAGATTCGATTTGGAAAAGGTTAACAAAATTTTGTTAAACTAACAGATGTTTATAAGATGATATCTTTTATTTGTCTGTTTTTCACCAGCAAAGGCCTAGCTGAAGGCATTTGTCACCCAGCCCCCTCTACGAGCAGATTGGGGTCCAGGGCCTAATAAAATCAAGGTCGGTGCTGCCTTTTCCTCCCAGGCTTCATGTCCTGGGATAGATGGGGCTGGCTGGTTTGGAACCAAAGCTCCTGGGCCTGTAACTGAATAATCACAGGTTTCTTTCTGTTTGGGATCAATATGTTTATTACACAAAATCACTGAATTGCTGTGTCTGTTAGGTTTAGAAAATGAAGTCCGTTTCTTTATAAGAGACAGTTTGTTCCTGTCTATCACATGCTGTCCTGCAACATTTAACTCAATTCCAGGAGAGCTGCCCAAGAAGCGACGTTCAGACCCAGGGCATAAGCAGTGGCCACACTGCTCTCACTTTACCTGCTGAAGAGACACTACAGAGTCTGGGAGGAGAAAGCTGCTTGAGAAGAAATTGTCTGCAGTGAGCCAATTGACTCATTCAGCTAATACAATTGCCAAGGTGGGTTGGGGGTGAGGGTGGGTGACTCATACCAAAAAAACAAATGGAAAATAACTGGCATAGCCGGTGGCGGTTCCACCCTAGCAAACCTCTCCTCAGAAGAAAGAGAAGTCAGTTTCCTCAGTTACAGGTGAGCAGCTCAGGACTGGAGAGGTGACCCAATTTACCAAGTCAAAGAGCTGGTGGGAGCAGAGCCGTGACCTGCACTTGGGTTCCAGACACAGGGTTGACCATGCTGACCCAAGAGTGGGCACAGGTGGGTGTCTCAGGGCAGCTGTGGGGGTGCTAGCTCAGTGGTCACCCTCTGGGCCCCTGTTGGCTTGCACTGGATCCTTCCCAGGGTTGAAATCAAGATGGGTCTGTTCCCATTTACACATGAGCTGCAAGTACTGAAGCCTGCAGAGGGAGACCAGAGCTGGGAAGGAACAGAGGTGTGTCAGATGCGCTCAGCTGGGAACGGTGCCAGGTGGGGGGTTGGGGGAGGGGGATGGAACAGGGCTTTCTCTGTCCCAGACACAGCGTGAAACAGGAGGGAAGGGGGCAGGGCACAACCTTTAAAAGAATGACATAGCCTGAGGACATGACATAAACTGATTACAATCAAATAGGTCCAAGATGGTGGACAAGTCGACTGGACGAGTGGATTTCCACTAGACCTTGAGCCTCAGTATACACTCATTGTAACACATTAGCAACGTGTTACAACACATTGTAACACACCCACAGGTGCCATGACGGTTCCAAAGCCAGCCATCAAAGACCAAAAAGTGGGCGGTGGCCAAATTTCTGGAAATCCCCACAGCAGCTGGAATACTCCTCCCACTCATTAGCCTATGAAATGAACCACTCCTATAAAAACTGACAACTTCAAACCCTGGGGTTGCTCTCGCCTTCTGAGATGGCCCACACTCAGTCTGTGGAGTGTGTTTCTCTCTAAATAAATCCACTTCTTACCTATCACTTTGTCTCTCACTGAATTCTTTCTGCGATGAGACATCAAGAACCTGAGCTTCGTTAAGTCCTGAGACCAGGTGTGTGATCTCAGTTAAAAGAGCATGGGTTCAAGTCCCAATCTGAGTTACATGGTTTTAGCTGTGCAACCCAAACTTTCTACCAACTGCAATAGTGGCTCTCTGACTGTTAGCGACCAGAAGCAGTCACTGACCACTTCGTCAGAGTAGCTCCTAGGAAGACCAAATCAAGAAAAAAGTCACAATTCCTCTGTATCATTTTCTCCAGGGAAGTGTTTCCCCAATCTGTCTCCTGTCACATCCCCAGTGCCTGAGCCAGGATGTGTCTAAGGTACAGTCCCTGCCCATCAAAGCCAGCAACTTTGTGAGATCCTTGCGTTGGGCTGGCTGCTTAGACAGAAAGCATCAAGCAGTTGGCATGAAGTAGGACTCAAGAGGCAGAGATACCACCAGTGCCTCTCAAGTCTCTTCAGTGGCAGGTTCAGATTGGAGGACACTGCAAAGGCCTGTCAGGAACCACACGTGGCCTGCTTTCTCCCTCTGTGCGGTGATAGCCACAGGTCTGCTTAAAGAAGATTTTTACTGGAAAGGAATGTGCTAGAGACTTGTTCCTGGCATGGGTTCTGAGCCCACACCTCCCGCACATCTGCTCTTTGTAACAAAGGTCTCTGGGAAGGTTCACCAGATTTCATTAAACATGACCCGTTAAAAAGGACATTTGACTTCTCTTTGGCCTTTCCTCTGTTTCTAGAGAGTTGACACGAGGTGGAGTACTGGGCTGTGCTGTGCTGAATGGGCTTCCTGGATCAATAAGGGGGAGAATGTCTACCTGGTAGATGGTCAGGTGCCCGGGAGCACACAGGCTGTGCCCAGCATCCCACATACCTGTGGGCACAGTGCATGTGCTTCCTTTACAAGCACAGGAATCACTGCCCACTGAGTTAGGAATAAGGGACCAATTTGGAGCATTTCAGACCCTCCAGAGAAGGCTGGAAAACCAGGATCAGAAAGAACCAGGGCACCAAGAGTGACTCCCTTTTGGAATGCTTGGACCCCAACCCCTATTCCTGTATTCAGAATTAGTCCACTGAAGCCAGAATCCCAGGGGAAGATCTGATGGGCCACCATAAGGCACATGCTTCCATTTGACTGTTTGGCCATAAGAGTCCATTGGCTTCTGCAGAGGGAGAGCAGAGCACTTTGATTTCCAGTCCCACCAAGACTTATCCAGAGGAGAAAAAGAATTCCCCAAATGGAAAGAAGGATGCCGATAGGGAAGGAGAGAGACTTACTGTGCAGGCAAAGCAAAAGCAAAACTGTCCACCGCACCATTTTAACATGGTAGTCGATGGTGATGCCGGTTCCTCAGGGGACATCTGTACCAGCAACCACGCTCTCTCCACTTTCCAGCCCTTCCTCAGTTTGCTGGGCTGGATGGGTACAGAGAAAGGTTATTGAGTGCTCAGATTCATCCCAGTCTCAGAGCTGGAGAAGTCCTTAGGTATTTCTGGTCCAAGCTCTTCTTGGATTGCCACCCAGCGAGGTGGTGACCGGGTTGTAGAGACCACTGAGGCAGTAGAAGTGTGGGACCCAGGAAGAATGAAACACTCTGACTCAGGCATTGGAAGGACCACTGTAGACCAGACTGTGGGGACCCTAGTGGGGAAGCTCATGGCCTCCTGGGAGAGATGAGGCAACTGGGACTGGGGTGGTAGCCAGACATGAGAGGGAAGATCTGAGTCCAGAGGAACCCTGAAGGAGAGGCAATGAGATTTATGACAGGGTGGGTGAGGGTGTGCAGGCTGGTGAGGACTCAGGGACTACCCTCGAGGGGACAGACACTAAAAGGATGTCCACGCTGAGCATCCTGGGACTTGGGGTGCCTTGAGAGCCATTTACACAGGCTGGTGTCTCTTCAACTGTTTTCAACAGAAGTTTGAGAATTTGTTTGCTTATTCCTTATCATATTTACATTTAATATTCCTCCTTTCTTTTGCAAGTTTTATTAAGACCTAAATTAAATATGCAGCCAAGTAAAACTGTGCCCACTAAGAACTTAACCACAAATTTTTTAAGTTTAGTAAACAAATAAATGTACTCTTATTAGAAGGAAAACATGAGAACTGAGGAAAAATGAGAAAGAAAATCAGAGGGAGGAATAATTTTTTTAAGAAAAAGGGGGAATTTCTATGTATTGTAATGCTAAAATATTAACAACAATTGGGGTAAATAACTGATTATTGTTTTTTTTTGAAAATAGATCTTAGTTTTCAGAGTTTTAGGTTTAGGTTCACAGCAAAATTGAGGGGAAGATACAGAGATTTCCACAGCTTCCTTCATAATCAACATTCCCAATAAGAGAGGTACATTAGTTACAACTGATGAATCTACATTGACACATCATAATCATCCAAGTCCATAGTTTACATTCAGGCTCACAGTTCATGGGTTCATGTGTTCACACTTGGTGTTGTACATTCTATGGGTCTGGACAAATGTATAATGACATATACCCAACATCGTAGTTTCATACAGAGTACTTCACTGCCCTAAAAATCCTCTGTGCTCTATTTATTCCTATCTCCCCTCTCAAGCCCCTGGAAACCTCTGATCTTTACTGTCTCCATAGTTTCGTTTCTTCCAGAAAGTCATAGGATTGGAATCATATAGTATGTATCCTTCTCAGATTGGTTTCTTTCACTTATAATATGCATTTAAGCTTCTTCCATGTCTTTTCATGGCTTGATAGCTCATTCTTTTTGGCATTGAGTAATATTACATTATCTGGATATGCTACAGTTTGTTTATCCATTCACCTGCTGAAGGACATCTAGGTGGCTTCCAGCTTTTGGCATTTATGAATAAAGCTGCTATAAACATCTACATGCAGGTGTTTGTGTGGACATAGTTTTTAACTCCTTTGGGTAAACACTAAGGATCATGATTGCTGAGACCTATGCTAAGAGTATGTTTAGTTTAATAAGAAACTGTCAAAAACGGTCTTCTAAAGTGGGTGTAGCACTTTGCATTCCTACCAGCAATGAATGAGGGTTCCTGTTGCTCGACATCCTCATAAGTATTTGGTATCGTCAGTGTTCTGGATTTTGGCCATTCTGATAGGTGTGAAGAGTTAGATTCTTTTTAGCAATAGGATTGGCACATCCCAAACGTGAGCATGATAGTGGTTGTTTTAATTTCTAATATAGTCTTTATGGCTAAATATCCAGAAACATCTTTTAGTTTACTGGAATCACGTCATCATGAAGCCTTGATAGACTCATGCAAATTTGAAAGATACTATCATCTTTTAACTATGAAACAATCAGCAGTCTTTATTACACGGAAACAAAACATTATAACAAAGATTTTTTTAAAAAAATTCAAAGTAAGTCCAATTTTAAGTTTCTTCTTAGCACCATCTGCATGCATCACCATACCCTAAAAAGCAGTAGAAAAAGAAATCAAATTTAAACTGATAAGAACAGCAGATACTATATTTGATCAAAAGACTGAGAAACAACAGCACATACAGTTGAGTAATGATTTTCAATGATGTTTTAGGGAGTTAAAAATGTAGGAAAAGAAGGGTGTGATAAACTCATCAAGCGGTGATGGGGCACTAAGAAGAGATTCCTTTGATTCAGGGAGAAGGAGAAAGTACCAGTTATCCTACAATCAATGGAAGAAGTCTTCACTGATCCCCTCAAGGAGACAAGACAGGGAACATCTTGGGAAGGACCCTTGGGCAGAAAACCTCTGCAGACCTCTGGGCCTTAGTTTCCTCCTCTGGTGGGGGAAAAAATAGGGAACTAAACAAAAAGAGGGAACTAAAGTTGATGATGGTACACATTAATTTTGCTGCTCTGTTATATAAATATTTAATAATTTCTTATCTAAAATTAGGTCTGACATTCTTAAGATACTTGAGAAAATAAGAGATGGCCTCAAGCACTTGTGGAGAACATGCTAGCACTGGTCATGAGAAGGGTCAGCAGCCCTGAGGTCACCCACACACGCACGGCCAGAGGATGGAAACTAGAGGTCCCTCCAGACACCCTCTCAGTCTCCTGATGCACTGGCTCCAGTCTGTGGGCTTGCTTCTCAGCCCAGTGTTTCTGCCATTCAGGCAGCTCCTAAAAAGTATTCTAGTATTTTGACATGGCTATTTCAGAGATAGTCTGGATGCTAACAATTTCTTTGAGAAATGTTTACTTCCACATAACCAGAACTCCAACCTGATATTATCAATCAACTTTGGAGAAATAGTGGCAAATTTGGTGTTTTTCTTAGAAATCCAGGCAAGCTATGTGGAAATCTTCATTCCATCAGGATCTACTCAGAGGGTGCTTATAAGGTCATTTCAATACAAGGAATGTAAAAACAATTTTTTTTTAATGAATCATGTTATAGTCCTTCATAAACCCCAGCCCCTATTAAAAATAATTGGTTTTGGGCTTCCCTGGTGGTGCAGTAGTTGAGAGTCCGCCTGCCAATGCAGGGGATACGGGTTCGTGCCCCAGTCCGGGAAGATCCCACATGCCGTGGAGCGGCTGGGCCCGTGAGCCATGGCCGCTGAGCCTGCGCATCCGGAGCCTGTGCTCCGCAACAGGAGAGGCCACAGCAGTGAGAGGCCCACGTACCACAAAAAAAAAAAAAAAAAAATTCGTTTTATTTTGAAATGTTTCCACTCCTGCATAATGAAATTTTTAAAATATGTATTTATTTATTTTATTTATTTATTTTTGGCTGTGTTGGGTCTTCCTTGCTTCGAGCGCAGGCTTTCTCTAGTTGCAGCAAGCAGGGGCTACTCTTTTTTGCAGTGCGCGGGCTTCTCATTGCAGTGGCTTCTGTCGTTGTGGAGCAAGGGCTCTAGGCACGCGGGCTTCAGTAGTTGCAGCATGCGGGCTCAGTAGTTGTAGCTCACAGGCTCTAGAGCACAGGCTCAGTAGTTGTGGGGCATGGGGTCAGCTGCTCCACAGCATGTGGGATCTCCCCAGACCAGGGCTCGAACCCATTGGCAGGCGGATTCTCAACAACTGTGCCACCAGGGAAGTCCAATAATGAACTTTTAACAAAGTAATTTTATGGTACTTGAACTAGATCAATTAATTCTGATCAATACCAAAGAAAGTGAGTTTGCCCAATATGGCAGCAACATAACAGGATGCCCATTGCTGCTGGAATCAGTGAAGGCTGAACATAGTTCACCTTTGTGACTACAATCAATTTCTCAGATAACCAATCAAGATAAAATCATTTACTTTCTTTCTTGTCTCTAGTAGTTTTCTGATACTGAAGCTTCAATTTCTCAAAATGTTCATTTTGCCTGTTAAAAACACCCATAAATTTTAAAACTTAAGGTAAAAAGGAAAATCTAACACAACAACATGTAACTGGATCTAATCTATTTTATTACTTTTTTTTTTTTGCTTATTGGAAAAGCCAGGATATTTAAGAAATCTACCTAAGAGATTAACCAGACATCCCCTCTTTAGTCTCTGATACATCAGAGAGATCTATAACTCCCATCTGGTTGTAATAAGAATAAAAAGTTTAAAACCTAGAGTTTTATTGTTACTTTAAAGAATCAAATTCTTTATTTGAAGATAGAAAACTGAAAGCCAATTTAGGGAGGAAGTCTAAGATCCCCTGGAGCAAATGTGAGTTTCTTTCAGCTTGGAAATGATAATAAGCCATGTTATCTGAAAGGCAGAAACACGTTTTTCCTTTAGAGAAACCGAGACCATGACCAAGCACCTCTCAATTCAGGCCTGCCATCCTGCCCCGTAGTCTGGAATTTACCTCATGTGGCCACTATGGTTTTCTTCAAACTTCAACATCTGAAATTGGCTTGGAAGACTACATATGAGGACATCTGTATTTTGCCTTTTTAAGAGAAATTCCCCACATTGCCCAGGGAACAATTATCTAGTCTTTAAGTTTTGCTGATTATATCTGAGGTTGATGCTTTTGCAGGAGCCTGTGTACTTGGCCAAATTTCCATTTTGTAGATTGCTTATGCTGAAATACTTAGTCTATTATCACTAATTTATTCATCTTAGAATATAAGTGACCAAAATTAAGTTAAATTATTACCTCTCTAAGAGGTTTACAAATTGAGGAGGGAACAATCATTCATTCTTTTCTTTTCTTTTTTTTGGGGGGGGGATGCAACAAGTGCAGTAGTTTTTTTTTTTTACATCTTTATTGGAGTATAATTGCTTTACAATGGTGTGTTAGTTTCTGCTTTATAACAAAGTGAATCAGTTATACATATACCTATGTTCCCATATCTCTTCTTTCTTGCATCTCCCTCCCTCCTTTCTCATATATGGCCTTTATTATGTTGAGGAAAGTTCCCTCTATGACTACTTTCTTCAGGGTTTTTATCATAAATGGGTGTTGAATGTTGTCAAATGCTTTCTCTGCATCTATTGAAATGATCATATCGTTTTTATTCTTCAATTTGTTAATATGGTTTATCACACTGATAGATTTGCATGAAGATTTTTAATCACAGTTTCAATTTCAGTGCTTGTGTTTGGTCTGTTCATAGTTTCTATTTCTTCCTGATTCTGTCTTGGCAGGTTGTGCATTTCTAAGCATTTGTCCATTTCTTCCGGTTGTCCATTTTATTGGCATAGAGTTGCTTGTAGTAATCTCTCATGATCTTTTATATTTCTGCAGTGTCTGTTGTTACTTCTACTTTTTCATTTTTAATTCTATTGATTTGAGTCTTCTCCCTTTTTTTTCTTGATTTGTCTGGCTAATGGTTTATCTATTTTGTTTATCTTCTCAAAGAACCAGCTTTTAGTT
>NW_020175389.1:0-113191 GCF_003031525.2 Neophocaena asiaeorientalis asiaeorientalis | reverse complement strand
TATGTATTGTGGTGCTCCTATGTTGGGTGCATAAATATTTACAATTGTTATATCTTCTTCTTGGATTGATCCCTTGATCATTATGTAGTGTCCTTCTTGGTTCTTGTAATAGCCTTTATTTTAAATTCTATTTTGTCTGATATGAAAATTGTTACTCCAGCTTCCTTTTGGTTACCATATACATGGAATATCTTTTTCCATCCCCTTACTTTCAGTCTGTATGTGTGTCTAGGTGCGAAGTGGGTCTCTTTTAGACAGCATATATATGGGTCTTGTTTTGGTATCCATTCAGCCAATCTGTGTCTTTTGGTGGGAGCATTTAGTCCATTTACATTTAAGGTAATTATCGATATGTATGTTCCTATTCCCATTTTCTTAATTGTTTTGGGTTCGTTATTATAGGTCTTTTCCTTCTCTTGTGTTTCTTGTCTAGAGAAGTTCCTTTAGCAGTTGTTGTAAAGCTGGTTTGGTGGTGCTGAACTCTCTCAGCTTTTGCTTGTCTGTAAAGGTTTTAATTTCTCCATCAAATCTGAATGAGATCCTTGCTGGGTAGAGTAATCTTGGTTGCAGGTTTTTCTCTTTCATCACTTTAAATATGTCCTGTCACTCCTTTCTGGCTTGCAGAGTTTCTGCTGAAAGATCAGCTGTTAACCTTATGGGGATTCCCTTGTGTGTTATTTGTTGTTTTTCCCTTGCTGCTTTTAATCTACTTTCTTTGTATTTCATTTTTGACAGTTTGATTAATATGTGTCTTGGCGTATTTCTCCTTGGATTTATCCTGTATGGGACTCTCTGTGCTTCCTGGACTTGATTAACTATTTCCTTTCCCATATTAGGGAAGTTTTCAACTATAATCTCTTCAAATATTTTCTCAGTCCCTTTATTTTGCTCTTCTTCTGGAACCCTATAATTCGAATGTTGTGCATTTATTGTTGTCCCAGAGGTCTCTGAGACTGTCCTCAGTTCTTTTCATTCTTTTTTCTTCTGCTCTGCAATAGTTATTTCCACTATTTTATCTTTCAGGTCACTTATCCGTTCTTCTGCCTCATATATTCTGCTATTGATCCCATCTAGAGTATGTTTCATTTCATTATTGTGTTGTTCATTGTTGTTTGTTTCATCTTTTGTTCTTCTAGGTCCTTATTAAATGTTTCTTGCATTTTGTCTATTCTATTTCCAAGATTTTGGATCATCTTTACTGTCATTATTCCAAATTCTTTTTCAGGTAGACTGCCTATTTCCTCTTCATTTGTTAGGTCTTGGTGGGTTTTTATCTTGCTCCTTCATCTACGGTGTGTTTTCCTGTCTTCTCATCTTGCTTATCTTACTGTGTTTCAGGTCTCCTTTTTGCAGGCTGCAGGTTCGTACTTCCCATTGTTTTTGGTGTCTGTCCCCAGTGGCTAAGGTTGTTTCAGTGGGTTGTGTAGGCTTCCTGGTGGAGGGGACTAGTGCCTGTGTTGTGATGGATGAGGATGGATCTTGTCTCTCTGGTGGGCAGGTCCACGTCTTTTGGTGTGTTTTGGGGTGTCTGTGGACTTATTATGATTTTAGACAGCCTCTCTGCTAATGAGTGGGGTTGTGTTCCTCTTTTGCTAGTTGCTTGGCATAGGGTATCCAGCACTGTAGCTTGCTGGTCGTTGAGTGAAGTTGGGTGCTGGTGTTGAGATGGAGATCTCTGCGAGATCTTCGCCATTTGATATTATGTGCAGCTGGGAGGTCTGTTGTTGACCAGTGTCCTGAAATTGGCTCTCCCACCTCAGAGGCACAGAACTGACTCCTGGCTGGAGCACCAAGAGCCTTTCATCCACATGGCTCAGAATAAAAGGGAGAAAAAGTAGAGAGAAAGAATTAGTAGAAGTAGGAAGAAAGAAAGAAATAAAGAAGGAAAGAAGGAAGAAAGAAGAAAAGAAGGAAAGGAAAGATGGAGGGAGGGAGGGAAGGACAGTGGGAGGAAGGAAGAAAAGAAGGAGGGAAGGAAGGAAAAAAGAAAGAAAGATAAAGTAAAATAAAATAGAGTAAAATAAATAAAGTTATTAAATTAAAAAATAATTATTAAGAAAAAAAAAAACAGACGGATAGGACCTTCCAGCTCCCAGGGGCTCAGCTTTGGATTTGGCCCCACCTCTGCATTTAGGTCGCCAGAGGGCATCTGTTTTTCACTCATACAGGACGGGGTTAAAGTAGCCGCTGATTTGGGGGCTCTGGCTCACTCAGGCTTGGGGGAGG
The DNA here is from genome assembly GCF_003031525.2 of Neophocaena asiaeorientalis asiaeorientalis. Classification (NCBI taxonomy): domain Eukaryota; kingdom Metazoa; phylum Chordata; class Mammalia; order Artiodactyla; family Phocoenidae; genus Neophocaena; species Neophocaena asiaeorientalis. The sequence continues at coordinate 110,965 of NW_020175389.1, read as the reverse complement.
GAGAGGCACGGAGTGCGGGGCGGACCTGCGGTGGCAGAGGCCAGCGTGACGTTGTACCAGCCTGAGGCTCGCCGTTAGAAGGAAAGGAAAGATGGAGGGAGGGAGGGAAGGACAGTGGGAGGAAGGAAGAAAAGAAGGAGGGAAGGAAGGAAAAAAGAAAGAAAGATAAAGTAAAATAAAATAGAGTAAAATAAATAAAGTTATTAAATTAAAAAATAATTATTAAGAAAAAAAAAAACAGACGGATAGGACCTTAGGACAAATGGTGGAAGCAAAGCTATACAGAGAAAATCTCACACAGAAGCATACACATACACACTCACAAAAAGAGGAAAAGGGGAAAAAATTATAAATCTTGCTCTCAAAGTCCACCTCCTCAATTTGGGATGATTTGTTGTCTATTCATGTATTCCACAGATGCAGGGTACATCAAGTTGATTGTGGAGCTTTAATCCGCTTCTTCTGAGGTTGCTGGGGGAGATTTCCCTTTCTCTTCTTTGTTCTCCAGCTCCCAGGGGCTCAGCTTTGGATTTGGCCCCACCTCTGCATTTAGGTCGCCAGAGGGCATCTGTTTTTCACTCATACAGGACGGGGTTAAAGTAGCCGCTGATTTGGGGGCTCTGGCTACCTCAGGCTTGGGGGAGGGAGAGGCACGGAGTGCGGGGCGGACCTGCGGTGGCAGAGGCCAGCGTGACGTTGTACCAGCCTGAGGCTCGCCGTGCGTTCTCCCGGGGAAGTTGTCCCTGGATCCCGGGAACCAGGCAGTGTCGGGCTGCACAGGCTCCCCGGAAAGGAGGTGTGGATAGTGACCTGCGCTCGCACACAGGCTTCTTGGCGGTGGCAGCAGCAGCTTTAGCGTCTCCTGCCCATCTCTGGGGTCCGCACTTTTAGCCGCAGCTCATGCCCGTTTCTGGAGCTCCTCTAAGCAGCGTTCTTAATCACCTCTCCTCACTCACCAGATAACAAAGAGGGAAGAAAAAGTCTCTTGCCTCTTCGGCAGCTCCAGACCTTTTCCCGGACTCCCTCCCGGCTAGCCGTGGTGCACTAACCCCTTCAGGCTGTGTTCACGCCGCCAACCCCAGTCCTCTCCCTGCGCTCCGACCAAAGCCCAAGCCTCAGCTTGCAGTTCCGCCTGCCCCGGCGGGTGAGCAGACAAGCCTCTCGGGCTGGTGAGTGCCGGTCGGCACCGATCCTCTGTGCGGGAATTTCCCCGCTTTGCCCTCCGCACCCCTGTTGCTGTGCTCTCCTCTGCGGCTCCGAAGCACCCCCACCTCCGCCACCCGCAGTCTCCTCCCGAGAAGGTGCTTCCTAGTGTGTGGAAACCTTTCCTCCTTCACAGCTCCCTCCCACTGATGCAGGTCCCGTCCCTATTCTTTTGTATCTGTTTTTTCTTTTGCCCTACCCAGGTACATGGGGAGTTTCTTGCCTTTTGGAAGGTCTGAGGTGGGAGGTCTGAGGTCTTCTGCCAGCGTTCAGTAGGTGTTCTGTAGCAGTTGTTCCACATGTAGATGCATTTCTGGTGTATCTGTGGGGAGGAAGGTGATCTCCGTGTCTTACTCTTCCGCCATCTTCCCCTTGTCCCCTGCAGTATTAATTTTGATAGACATTGTTAAATGCTTTCTAAGGGCATAACAGTTATGGAGAATATCTGTTTTTCCAGGTCTCCTCTGTTTACATTTACTATCAACTTAAAAAAAAAACTCTTTGCTAATTCTAATAAAGTATAAATGACCTCATTGTGATTTTAATGTTATTTATTACATGTGTTAGGATGATCATGGCATAATTATAACAAAAAATTTGAAACATCCTAAACATACATTAATATGTGAATGAGGTAAATAAATTGTGTTATATCCATAAAGTGGAACACATATGGAGGAAAGGTAACATAGATCTGGGTGGGCAGATAAGGAATATTCTTCAAAATATGTTAAATTGGAAAAAACAAGGTATAAAACACTATTCATAGTATATGCCCAATTATGTGACTATATATCTATATTTTATATGTGTGTGTGTGCTAGATGTATAAATAGATTAGAAATATATATATATATATATATATACACATACACACACACACACAAGCGCACACACTTGGAATATTTCTAGGAAACAAAGATTTTTACAAAGTGGTTGCCACTGGAAAGGCGGACTAGAGTAATGGGGACAATTACTTTTTTTTTACCCTTTGGTACTTTTTAAATTGAGTTAATAAATAATTAACTGAAATGTATCATGATATAAAAATTCTACAAAAATATTAGCTGATTGAAAAAATGTTCAATAATAGGTAAGAATAATAATAGGCACAGATATTTTGAAAAAGAGGCAATGAATGGCAATTTGCTCTGTTAGTATTAAACTGAACTACAAAACTATTGAAAATAACATGGAGTAGAACTGGTGTTGGAATAAATAAATCAATAAATGGAACAAAATAGAGAGTACAGAAACAGAGCCATGTTTGTTTGAAAATGTAGTATATTTATTAATTCATTCTGCATATGTTTGTTGAATGATAGCTATCTTGCATAAGATAACAACCAAAACATTCAAAATCCTTGAGTTCACAGAGGTTGTAGTCTACAGAGAGAGAAAATTAGCCAAAATAGAAAAGTAAATGTTTCAAAATTTAGTGAGGCACAGTCAGGGCAACAGATCAGGAGATGACTGCCATTGAAAAGATTATTTGTTACTCACAGATCCCAAAAGGAGGGGGCATGCCACACTATGCAGGGCTACATGGGAAAGCACCAGGGTTGGTCAGCAGGCAGGAGTGAGGGTCCAGAACTGTGGGCAAGAGCCTTTATTGCAGTTTGCACAGAGGGAATGGGTAAGGCAGGGCAGGCAGGTTTAGGATGGCTAGTCTGAATAATTTCAGTGGGTTCTGGGACAGAGGGGCTGTCCCTAGTTGTCTGGCACCTGGCCCTGTGGTGATTAGGGCAGGTAGACAGCAGCCTGGAATATGAGAGTTGGATAGAGGAGGTGGGCGGGGTGAGGTCTCTGCATTGGCTGGTGTATTTGAAAAGCATGGTCATGGGTGAATTGTTTACTATCTCTAGTATTTGGTTAACCTTAGGAGCGTCAGCAAGGTTCCAGATGTCAGGGCAACAGAATACAAAAAATAAAAGACAAGGCTAAACATAATATATAAGAGGGTGGGAAGTACTATAAAAAATTGGGAGGAGAAAGGAAACAACAGGGGTGGGTGCGCATTTTTAATAGGGTGGTATGCATGGCCTTCCCTGGTCAGAAGATGTTATACAAAAACAAGAAGGAGGAGAGAGAGTACACTGAGCAGGTGTTTGGGAGCAGAGCATTCCAGGACATGGGAGAGAGAATGAATTATTCAGTAAGTGGTTTTGGAACAAATGCATATCTCTTTGGAATATATACATAACCTTAAATTTCTAGTGCACACAAAATACACACACAAAAATAAAGTCCGACTGGATTAAGGAACTAAATGTAGTGAGTTCCAGTTAAAGATAGTAAACTGAGAACCTCCATTTACATTTGCTCCTTCCCCCAATCTTAATAAAATCATGGGAAGGGATTTTTGAAGACATAAACCTACAAAGGGAACAGGAAAAGAGGCAATGACAAATGTATGGAAGCTAGAAAGCACAGTGATGACTAGAAATGGGCTTAGCAGAACTTGGAAAGCTGAATTATAAGCCAGCAGTAGGAAAATCCTGATTTACAGTACAAAATCCCCAAAGGCTCAGAAACTGGAAGCATCCTGGATCTCAGGAGGAAAGGAGAGGAGTGAGCTATAAATTAGATGACTGCTTTCAAACCTGTTTAATAAGCTGTTGGACACTCAGATCCAATCCACTGCTCCTCACACATGGAAACTTCTCCCCCTCTCTAATAGAATGCTGGAGGTTTGTTCTCTGGAGAGGGTAAAGCAAAATGTATCCACTTTGGTAGACTCCAGCTGCTTTGACTGGAGACTCTTGCCATTCTTCGCCAGTGTAGCCTCAGGATTCTGGAGCCAGGGTTTAATCCTCCAGGAAGAAGACTGAAGGTATATTTTTTGGTGAGTTTGAGCCAACCCAATAGGAGTGACCTAACTTCATTAGAAACAGGGACTCCTCCCACAAGACAGCTCACCCCACAGTGAAGCCCACTGAACACAAGGGACTCACACATCAGCAAACAGCCAAGAGTCACAGACACTTGAAGAAACCCACCCGGTAAATGACAGGGATGGAAGCAGACAATTTGGGAGCATTCAGAGGCTGTCCAGGAAACAGAAAGCTTTTAAAAAGCATCAATATTCTCAGATAGTTGAGAGAAAATATTCTATCGTGGTAACAAGCAATAACAAAGAAACAGCTAGAGAACCATAAATTTAAAATGGGATATCAGAAAAATCACACTGGATTGATGTATTTGAAAACATTAAAATTATGAATTTCTGTTTATCAAAGCACACCATCACAGGTGTGAAAAGGCAAGCCACAGAATAACAGAAAATCTTCGCAATTTTATCAAAAACAAAACACCTGTATCCAGAATATATAGAGAACCTCTACAAATAAATAAGAAAAAAGTTAGAAAACCAATAGAAAATTGGGCAAAGGGTCTGAACAATCACTTTGCAAAAGAGAGTACTCAAATGGGTATGAAAAGATGAATAACTTAAGGGAAAAAAATAAAACAAATTAAAACCACAATGATGTGCCATCCACCAGAATGGCTAAAATGAATTACACACATTCCAAGTATCAGTGACAATGTAAAGCAACTGGAGCTCTCAGATGCTGCTGAAGGGAATGTCAATTGGTAAAACCCCTTTGGAAAACTGGTTAGCAACATCTACTAATGCTGAAAATATGAATGCCCTATGACCCGATAATTCTACTCCTAGGCATATATCCAACAGAAATACATGCATATGTTCACCAAAAGATATGTACGAGAATGATTACAGCAGCACTATCCATAAAAACTGGAAACAATTGTCTATCAGCAGTGTAAAATCGGCAAATAAATTGTAGCACATTCTTACAGTGGAATACCATGCAGAAATGAGAATGTACACAAGATAAATGAATTGCATAAACATAGTGGTGAGTGAAAGAAGCCAGACACAAAATAATATGATCCTGTGTGCTTTCATTTATGTGAAGTACATAACAGGCAAAACTAATCTGTAATGTTTGAAGTAAAGGATAGTCATTTCCCTTAGGAAGGGGAGTGAGTGAGCAAGGCACAAGGGCGGCATCTGCAGTGATGGTAATGCTATTTCCAGAGCTAAGTGCTGGCTACACAAGTGTTTCCACTTGGTGAAAAGTTATAGAGTTGGATACTTTTGATATTTGCACTGTTCTATTGGGATAAAATACTTCAATAAAAAGTTACTTTATAAAACTTACTGGAAAGTTTGTAAGATGAAGATATAGCACTCTCTCAGAAAGTAAAACACAATAACCATAAATTAAAAACAGGGAGAAAAATTATTACAAAAAAGGCAAGAAACAACAAGTGTTGGTGAGAATGTGGAGAAAGAGGAACTCCTGTGCACTGTTGGTAGGAATGTAAATCAATGCAGCCACTATGAAAAACAGTATGAAGTTTCCTCAAAAAATTAACAATGGAACTACCATATGATCCAGCAATTCCATTTATGGGTGTTTATCGAAAAACAAACAAACAAAAAACACTAACTCAAAAAGATATATGCACCTCCAGGTTCATTGCAGCATTATTTACAGTCATCAAGATATGAAACAACCTAACTGTCCACCAACTGATGAATGGAGACACAAACACACACCCACACACTGGAATATTATTCAGCTATAAAAAAGAATGAAATCTTGCCATTTGCGATAACATAGATGGACCTCAAAGGTATTATGCCAAATGAAATAAGTCAGACAAATACAAATAGTGTATGATGTCACTTATATGTTGAATCTAAAAAGCAAACAAACAAACCCTCAAACTGAACTCACAGATACAGAAAACATATTGGTTGTTGCCAGAGCTGGAGACTAGAAGTTGGGTGAAATGGGTGAAGAAGGTCAAAAGGTACAAATTTTCAATTATAAAATAGGGAAGCCCTGGGGCTGTAATGTACAGCATGGTATTTATAGTTAATAATACTGGACTCTAACAAACAGTCCAACTTTACACCTAAAGGAGCTCGAAAAAGAACAAACAGAACCCAAAGTTAGTAGAAAGAAGGAAATAATAAAGTTCAGAGCGGAAATAAATGAAATAGTGACTAAGAACTGGCTCTTTGAGGACTTCCCTGGTGGCACAGTGGTTAAGAATCCACCTGCCGGGGCTTCCCTGGTGGTGCAGTGGTTGAGAGTCCGCCTGCCGATGCAAGGGACCCGGGTTCGTGGTCCGGTCTGGGAAGATCCCACATGCCGTGAAGCAGCTGGGCCCATGAGCCATGGCCGCTGAGCCTGTGCGTCCGGAACCTGTGCTCCGCAACGGGAGAGGCCACAACAATGAGAGGCCCATGTGCCCGAAAAAAAAAAAAAAAAACCCACCTGCCAATGCAGGGGACACGGGTTCGATCCCTGGTCCGGGAAGATCCCACATGCCGCGGAGCAACTAAGCCCATGCACCACAACTGCTGAGCCTGCATCCCACAACTACTGAAGCCCACACACCTAGAGCCCATGCTCCGCAGCAAGAGAAGCCACCACAATGAGAAGCCCACGCACTGCAGCTAGAGAAAGCTCACATGCAGCAACGAAGACCCAAAGCAGCCAAAAATAAATAAATAAAATTATTTAAAAAAAGAACTAGTTCTTTGAAAAGATAAACAATTGACAAATCTTCAGTTAGACTAGCAAAGGAAAAAATGGAAAGGGGCAAACAAAATCAGAAATGAAAGAGGAGAAGTTTCAACTGATACCACAAGAATACAAAGAATCATAAGACAATACTAAAAACAATTATATGTCAACAAATTGGACAACCTAGAAGAAATGGACAAATTCCTAGAAACATACAAGTTTCCAAGACTGAATCATGAAGAAATAGAAAACTTGAAAAGACCAATTATTAGTAAGGAAGTTGAATCAATAACCAAAAACTTCTCAATAAACAAAAATCAGAACCAGACTTCACTGGTAACTTTTACCAAACATTAAAAAAATATATTTAATACCTCTTCTTCTCAAACTCTTCCCAGAAAATGAAGAGAGAATGCTTCCAAATTCATTTTATGAAGCCAGCATTACCCTGATACCAAACCAGACAAGGACACCACAAAAACGAAAATTACAGGTCTATATCCTTGATGAACATAGATGCAAAAATCCTAAACAAATGTTAGTAAACCAAATCCAGCGATACGTTAACAGGATCATACATCATGATCAAGTGAGATTTATCCCAGAGATGCAAGGATGGTTCAAAATCCACAAACTGATCAGTGTGATACACCACATTAATAAAATGAAGGATAAAAACCATATGATTATCTCAACAAATGCAGAAAAAGCATTTGATAAAATTCAACACCTATTTATGATAAGGAAAAAACTCTCAACAAAGTGGGTATAGAGGATATATACCTCAACCTTAACTCAAAATGGTTTAGGTACTTGAATGCAAGACCTGAAACTATAAAAATCCTAGAAAAAGCATAGGCAGTACATAACCTCCTTGAAATTGGTCTTGGTAACGTTTTTGTGGATCTGACTCCAAAGGCAAGGGAAACAAAAGCAAAAATAAACAAACGGGACTACATCAAACAAAAAAGTTTCTGCACAGTGAAGGAAACCATAATCAAAATTTAAAAAGCAAGATACTAAATGAGAGAAGATATTTGCAAACCATATATCTGATAAAGGGTTAACATCTAAAATATATAAAGAAGTCATACAACTCAACAACACAAAAACACAGAACCCAATTAAAAAAATGGACAGAGGATCTGAATAGACATTTTCCCAAGAAGACAAACAAATGGCCAATAGACACTTGAAGAGATGTTCAGCATCACTAATTATTAGGGAAATGAAAATCAAAACCACAGTGAGATATCACCTCACAATTGTTAGAATGGCTGTTATCAAAAAGATGAGAAATAACAAGTGTTGTAAAGGATGTGGAGAAGAAACGCTCATACCTTGTTTGTGGGAATGTAAATTGGTGCAGTATGGAGATTCCTCAAAAAATTAAGAGTAGGGGCTTCCCTGGTGGTGCAGTGGTTAAGAATCCACCTGCCAATGCAGGGGACATGGGTTTGAGCCCTGGTCCAGGAAGATCCCACATGCCGTGGAACAACTAAGCCCATGCGCCACAACTACTGAGCCTGCGCTCTAGAGCCCATGAGCCACAACTACTGAAGCCCCTGCGCCTACAGCCCATGCTCCACAACAAGAGAAGCCACCGCAATGAGAAGCCCACACACTGCAACAAAGAGTAGCCCCTGCTCGCCGCAACTAGAGAAAGCCCACGTGCAGCAACAAAGACCCAAAACAGCCAATAAATAAATAAATTACAAATTCTTAAAAAAAAAATTAAGAGTAGTACTACCATATAACCCAGTTGTTCCACTTCTGGGTGTTTATCCAAAGAATACAAAAACACTCATTTAAAAGATATATGCACCCCTGTGTCCACTGCAGCATTATTCACAATAGCTAAGATATGGAAATAGCCTAAATGTCCATCAATGGATGAATGGATAAAGGAGATATGATGTGTGTGTGTGTATATATATATATAATATTTTTAATTTTTAAAAATATGTGTTTTGATTTTAAAAATTAAAACTAAGTTTTTCTTCAAAAAGAAATCTCCAGTCTCTTTCACTGAAGAATGCTATCAACTGTTTAAAGAAGAATCAACACCAACAATACACAATCTCTTCCTGAAAACATAAGGAGGGAGAATATTTTCCCATCTCACTTTATGAGACCAGCATTACAGTGACACCAAAACCAGACAAAATAAAAAAAAAGGGAAACTAGAGACCAATAGCCCTCATGAACAGAGACATAAAAATCCTCTAACAATATTAGCAAATAGAATTCAGCAATATAGGAAAGGAATTACACACCATGACCAAATGGGGTTTATTCTAGGGACTAAAAGCTAGTTCAATATGCAAAAATCCATCAGTATCATCCACCATATTAACATAATGAAGAATAAATTTCACATGATTGTATCAATTGATGCAGAAAAACAGCATCCATTCATGATTTTTTAAATTCTCAGAAAACTAGGAACTGAGAGGAACTTCCTCAACGTGATAAAGAACACCTGCCAAAAGCTTACAGCTAATATCTACATAATGGTGAAGACAGAATGTTTTTCCCCTACCACTGGGAATAAGACAAGGGTGCCCACTCTCACCACTACTATCCCACATAGTGCTGGGAGTTCTAGCCAGAGCAAAAGGCAAGAAGAGGAAATAAATGGCATACAGTTACAGACAAGTCTCATTTTGCAGGAGTTATGTTCTATAAAGTTGCCATGAGCACTGAGTTAGCAAATACTGATACATAGCTCCTCGGGGAAATACAGGGTTAGGTTCCTGTGAGCCTCTGGTCACTCCATTTTCATTAACCCAAACACCATTTTCATTATATAGGTTTGTTTGCCATTGTCCTTGTAAATCAAGCCTGTCTCATCAGCATTGAAAACATGTTCTTCCACATAACCTTTTTCCTGTATAATTAACAGGTATTTTTAAAATTCTTTCCCAGAAGAATTTATCCTCAGAAGCTGCCTCAGCTGCAAGTTTAACATTTTCACACTGTCTCACTTTTTCATATGTGTGAGCTGGCCAGTGCATCTGAGAAGGGTTTATGTTTTCCTGACATGGGGCAATGTGACCATCAGTTGGCTTCGTCTTTCCTCACAAACAGTCTGTCACTATGCATTCCTTTGTCAGTTGTCATCTCATGAATCCACAAATTTAAGTGCTTTTCCATAGTTTCTTCATGCACTAGAGATGTTACTTTAGCACTTTCCACAGCAGCCTCACCTACAGTTTGGCAAATTTCTTCTTCCTTTTTCTGTATGTACCATATTGTTCATTCATTGACATTGAACTCATGGCCAACAGCACCATAACTCACACCTGGATGAAGCTTATCTTATGCACATGTTTTCTTCTAATGCACATCACAGCATTCTTGTGCTTAGGAACACTAGATAGCATTTCAGCACTATATTTGAGGCTATTTTAAACAGCGAAACAGCCAACAGAAAGCACAAAGATGTGAAAAATGTGGCACTACACAGACCATGAAAAGGACACTTGTTTATAAGAAGGCAGAGCATCGCTTTGTTCAACCTCAGCTGGGAATGTGTGCACCACGGAGCTGACATTTTTCACTGTCTTGTGAGTGTTCACAAATGACCACAAAAGCACCATGTGTATTGTTTTGGGGCTTAAAAATAAATTTTAGTGAGTAGGTAAATTTGCAAATATAGAACACATGAATAGTGAAGATCAACTGTATTTGCAAAACACATATGTGACAAAGGATTCATATCTAGAATATATAAAGAACTCTCAAAACTCAACATTAAAAGTATAAATAATCCAATTAGAAAATGATCAAAAGACACGAAGAAACAGTCACTGAAGAGGATATAGAGGTGACAAATTAAGTATATGAAAAGACGTTCAACATCACTAGCCATCAGGAAAATTAAAACCACAAGGAGCTATCACAAGACACCTATCAGAACAGCTAACATAATAAGTAATGAAAGACCACAGGCTGGTGAGAATGAGGATGGATCTCTCACACACAGCTGGTGGAATGTACAGGGTTATCACCACTTTGGAAAATAGTACAGCAGTTTCCTAAAAAACTAAACATACACTTACCATATGACCCAGCACTTGTAGTCCCAAGCATGTAGCCTAGAGAAATGAAAACTTATGTCTACGCAAAACCTGTCCATGGATGCCACAGCAGCTTCACTTGTAATAGCTTAAAATTAGAAACAACCAAAATGTCCCTGAAAGGGTAAATGATTAAACAAACTGTGGTCCATCTGTACCATGGACTACTACCCAGCAATAAAAAGGCAGGAACTATCAATGCACATATCCACTTGGATGGATCTCAAGAGCATTATGCTGAGTAAAAAAGCTAATCTCAAAAGGTCAGACACTGTATGACCCTACTATAGAACATTCTCAAAATGAGAAATTATAGAGCTAGAGAATACATTAGTGTGCCAGGGTCAAAGTTCATAGGGTAAAGGGTGTAGGTGGGAGTACAAAAAGGCAGCAGGAGGGAGATCTTTGTTGTGATGCCACAATTCTGTATCTTGGTTGTGATGGTGGTTATAGGAATCAGCATACGTGATAGAGCAACACAGAACTGCGCACACAAACCCTAGAAATGTCAGTTTCCTGATTTTGATAATTGTATTACAGTTTTGTAAAACGTCACCTTGGAGAAAACTGGGTAAATGTATAATGGGGTCTCTCTACTAATTTTGCAACTTCCTGTGAATCTATAATTATTTCACAGTAAAAAGTGAAAAAAAATGTAAAGACATGCAACAGCTTGGAAAAAAGTGTTTTCAACCACAATGAAAAACAAAGGGTTAATAACAGTGAGTATAAAAATAACTTCTACAAATCAAAAAGTAAAAGACAGACTAAGATAAATGGGCAAAACATGGGAATAAGGAAATTCACAGTAGAGGACATATGACGACTAATCAACTGAAGGGGCACCATGCTTTAGATGGAGAGTGTGTGGTGGTGATCAGAATGAAAGGGGAGCCCTCGCTGGCCAGCCACCCACATCTTGCTATCTATCCTGGAGGGAAAAAGTCACATAGATGAACAAAGAAGTGAACACAGATGTTCACGTGGGCTCTGAGTCAAGTTGCGTCTGCTGCGATCCACCTGGAAGTTTTGGCTCCATGAGCCAGTAAGTCCCCTTCTTTGTTGGTTAGGCCTTTCGTCCCTACCCATGAAGGGATTTATTCTTTGTTGCTTGGTATATCTCTGCAACTGGAACAAGGCCCGCTGCGGCCAGAGTGAGGTCCTACTCATCTTCTCAATTCCACTCCTGGCAAAATAGGACATGTGGAGGTTCAGAAAATACCTGCTGGCTGACTGGATTCACTACTCCAGGATGGCATTGGTAAATACGTAGCTGCTCTCAGCTATCAGATAATGAATTTGGCTTCTTCTCGGCTTCAAGGTAACTGCACCATGACCCACTGGATCACCGAAAGGTCACTGTGTCTAATGAAATTCTTTTCTTGGCTTCTACAAAACATTAAAAAAATAAACAAACAGCACCAAATTTAAGGCATGCTGTTTCCTCTTGAATCACTGTGTATTTTTACTGTGGGCAACAACCGCAGGATTAGTGTTTGCCTTTTCAATCTGCAGGAGCGCCTGTAGGCTTCGCTAAACCCACTGGAATACATTATGACCTTTGGAGTCAAGGTGCGCTGGCAGGGTCAAGAACACAAAAGCAGAGCTGTGAATGGGGTCCGCCTGAGGGTGGGGCCAATTGCTGGCCCTGTGACCAGTGTAGGGAATGGGTCCACAGCCACCAGGGGAGGGCAGGGAGCTGGCCAGCATGGATGTTCACCTTACAGAGGTGCTCTGGTCACCTACTGCTGTGCAACAAACCACCCTAAAACTTAGAGGTTTAAAAAAAATCATCAGTTCATTAAAGTGTAATTTTGTGGGTCAGGATTTGGGGTGCGTCTCAGTGGAGCCATTTGCCTTGCAGCCTTGACAGACTCTGTGCAGTGGAGTCCAATTGCTGGATGGGCTGGTCCAGAGGGTGTGAAACAGCCTCCCTCACATGCCTCATGCTAGAAGGTGGGGTTCAGCAGATCCTTCTCCCTGAGGTCACGTGGTCCCCAGCAGGGTGGTGTAGCTCCCCACAGTGCAGTTCAGGACTCCTGGAGCCCAAGGTGGCCCTGCCAACCCTCTCACCTGCCACAGCTTTAATTTACTCACCCTTTATTGGCCAAAGCACTCACAAGCCGGCCCAGGTTCTAGGAAACAAATCCACCTCTCCATGGGATACTGCCACCATGAGTTCGCCATATGGAGGGTATCATTAAATAGTCAAGGTTGGGCAGACACTAATAGGAAGTCCCTAAATGGCCAAGTGAGTTTATTCTACTGCGGACTTCTTGAACACTCCTACCAAGATACTCCTACTGACAGCAAGCCCACCTGTAGATGGGAATAAACCAGAAGCCATAAGTGAGAAATGCACTTGAAAATTCACATGGTAATTGTTTCCCACAACAATTAAGATGTTTGGGGACTTCCCTGGTGGTCCAGTGGGTAAGACTCCACACTCCCAATGCAGGGGGCCCGGATTCGATCCCTGGTCAGGGAACTAGATCCCCGCATGTCACAACTAAAAAGATCCCACATGCTGCAACGAAGATCCCGCACATGGCAATGAAGATCCTGTGTGCAGCAGCTAAGATCCGGTGCAACCAAAATTAATTAATTAATATTTTTTTAAAAACCAATAAAGATGTTTGTTTTAGAAGAGAAGCAATGTTTTAAGAGCTTGCCACTGCGTAGATTCAGTGTCTCAGGGGCTCGTGCTCACCATGCCCCCAGTCAGCCCAGGGCTTTCATGCACTTCTGCCTCTGGTGGGAGCACAGCGGGAGATGCACATGGAGTCCTCGCAGTGCTGGTTGCAAGATTTTAGGGATGTTACTCGGACAATGACGTGCCAAGTAGATGGACCAGACAGCCAGGAGGCTACTTGCAGACATGTTACAGTGTATTCATAAGGTGTCACATTTTTATCTTTATTTTTTTCTGATTATACAACTGATATATGCACATTAAGCATTTCCAAACAACTTTTAAAAGCATAAGAAAAAACCCTGAAACCCTACCAAACTGAAATAACCACATGACGTGTTGGTTTCCCTCTCTGGGTGTAGATCTCTATGCATGTGCACACACATATTTCATTTTTCAAAAATGGAATCATATCCTAGTTTCTGTTTCTACCATAGACAGCTTTCCTTTTACTAGCCATTTTTGGGGTCCCCTGCAGGTCTCATGTACACACAGGTACAGAGCTTTGGGGTGACATGGGGGAGTGTAGCTGCTGCAGCCACCCGCCAGATGTTAACTACCCTCCCTGCCTTTCCTGCCATCTCCCTCCACACTGCAGTCTCAGGGTTCTACTGGGTGGATTCTCCCCATGCAGCCCCTGGACTTGCATTTTGGCCTATAGCTGTCAGCTGCTTCTCCTCCAACAAAACCTGTGATTTATACTCCAGCTTCAAAGAATAAATATAAATTTCTGGATCTACTGTTAACATTCTCTCCCATTCTCTTCTCTTTCAGTGGACTTTTTTTCTTACAACATCATTTTTTCAAGCATTGCTATGCTCTGAATCATTTCAGTAACAAGATCTAGGTGTGGTGTGCAGGACAGTGGTTCCCAAACATCGCACCATGATGGACAAAGAACCAAGGAAAGAGGCCTCAGAAGGAACCAACCAGACCGGCACCTTGATCTCTGACTTCCAGCTTCAGAACTGTGAGAAAATGAACCTCTGTTGTTTGAGCCACCCATAATGTGGGCAACCCTAGCAAACTGACACACCACTCTACTCAAGTGTATTTTACAGAGCCTTCAGAACTTTGGGGTTGGGGCCTCAACCCTGAGACATTTAAGCCTCTGATAGGGAGATCAGCCTTCCTGATGACAGTTACTTAATAGGTGGGCAAAGCCCCAGCTAACCAGTGCTTGTCTTTGCTTGTATTATAGGTATAAACCTTTTGCATAAATAATACTTGAAAACACCTATTACTGATAAGGCAAAGTAGATTGTATATAGATGGATACAGTTCATTATTTTAACCTTGAAATAAACAATGTTCTGAATTAGCAGCTTTGCAGGACTTCTGCTCTTTAGGGGATCTTGTTATGGGTTGTTTCTCAGATTCCCACTAACCTTAGCTACACAGATCCACAAGTGGATGTTGAGCTCTGCAAGTGTTCTTTCTTTTTTTTTAAATTGGGGTATAGTTGCTTTACAATGTTGTGTTAGTTTCTGCTGTACAGAGAAGTAAATCAGCTATATGTATACATATACTTCCTTTTCTTTGGATTTCCTTCCCATTTAGGTCACCACAGAGCACTGAGTAGAGTTCCCTGTGCTATACAGCAGGTTCTCATTAGTTATCTATTTTATACATAGTAGTGTATACATGTCAATCCCAATGAATAAAGAAGCTGTGGTACATATATACAATGGACTATTTACTCAGCCATAAAAAGGAATGAAATAGGGTCATTTGTAGAGACATGGATGGACCTAGAGACCATCATACAGAGTGAAGTAAGTCAGAAAGAGAAAAACAAATATCGTATATTAACGCATATATGTGGTATCTAGAAAAATGGTACAGATGAACCTATTTGCAAAGCAGAAATAGAGACAGATGTAGAGAACAAACGTATGGACACCAAGGGGGGAAAGGCAGGGTGAGTTGGATTGGGAAATTGGGAGGTTTTTTTTAAGTCCCTCAGCTTGGCACTAAAACAATTTAAGTGAATCTATGTCACCCCTGGCCAGTTGGCACATAATCAGTGCCAAGAAACTGGTGGAATGAACCATAGGAATTGCAAAAGCTTCAGTTGGGAGAAGACCATATAGAAGCCATGACAGAGACAGAAGGGCAGCACCGGTGGGACTGCTGAGTGTACAAGCATCTGGATTGGTGAACCCATGAGGTGTGGTCGAGGACTGCCCAGAGGCAGGCGAGTTGAAAGATGGCAGTAATCCTGATAACATGAAGGAATGAGGAAGGGATGGCACCGAGATGTACCCTTAACTCCTTGAGGCCCTGAAGCACACTCCACCCAAAACCCCAGTGAAGGACAGCAGAGATGGAGTGCTTTACACGGTGTTGGTATCAACAAGCACTCTGATAACGAGAAGCTCTACCTGGCTGGAAGGCAGCCTGACTGCACTGCTGTGTCAAAGGATCCCACAGTAGAAGCAAGAGGGTCTCACCACCTGTTACAGAGTACTGGGCTGTCTGAAAACACCTGAAGTTCACATTGTTGAACCAGAGAGGCTGCTGCACTGCTGGAAACTGACGCTGTGTGGCTGACAGGGTCTTGGTGCTCTGGCCAGGTGTCAGGCCTGAGTCTCTGAGGTGGGAGAGCCGAGTTCGGGACATTGGACCACCAAAGACATCCAGGCCCCATGTAATAAAAAAGAGCTCTCCCAGAGATCTCCATCTCAACACTAAGAGCCAGCTCCACTCAATGACCAGCAAGCTCCAGTGCTGGACACCCCATGCCAAACAACTAGTAAGGCAGGAACACAACCCCACCCATTAACAGAAAGCCTGCTTAAAATCATAGTAAGTTCACAGACACCCCAAAACACACCACCAGATGCGGTCCTGCCAACCAGAAAGACAAGATCCACACTCGGCCACCAGAAAACAGGCACCAGTCTGCTCCACAGGGAAGCCTACACAACCCATTGAACCAACTTTACCCACTGGCGGAAGACACCAAAAACAATGGGAATGAAGAACTTGCAGCCTGTGAAAAGGAGACCCCCAAACACAGTAAGTTAAGCAAATATGAAGACAGAGAAATATGCGTCAGATGAAGGAGCAAAGTAAAGTCCCACCAGACCAAACAAATGAAGAAATAGGCAGTCTACCTGAAAAAGAACTCAGAGCAATGATACTAAAGATGATCCAAAATTTTGGGAACAGAATGGAAAAAATACAAGAAACGTTTAACAAGAAACCAGGAGAACTAAAGAGCAAACAAACAATGATGAACAATACAATAAATGAAATTAAAAATTCTCTAGAGAGAATCAATAGTAGAATAACTGAGGCAGAAGAACAGATAAGTGACCTGGAAGATAAAAGAGTGGAAATAACTACTGAGAAGCAGAATAAAGAATAAAAAGAATTGAGGATAGTCTCAGAGACGTCTGGATCAACATTAAATGCACCAACATTTGAATTATAGGGGTTCCAGAAGAAGAAGAGGAAAAAAGGGACTGAAAAAATACTTGAAGAGATTATAGATGAAAACTTCCATAATATGGAAAGGAAATAGTTAATCAAGTCCAGGAAGTGCAGAGAGTCCCATACAGGATAAATCCAAGGAGAAACATGCCAAGACACATATTAATCAAACTATCAAAAATTAAATACAAAGAAAACATATTAAAAGCAACAAGGGAAAAACAACAAATAGCATACAAGGGAATTGCCATAAGGTTAACAGCTAATTTTTCAGCAGAAACTCTGCAAGCTAGAAGGGAGTGGCAGGAAATATTTAAAGTGATGAAAGGGAAAAACCTACAATCAAGATTACTCTACCCAGCAAGGATCTCACTCAGATTTGATGGAGAAATTAAAACCTTTACAGACAAGCAAAAGCTAAGAGAATTAAGCACCAACAAACCAGTTTTACAACATATGCTAAAGGAACTTCTCCAGGTAGTACACACAAGAGAAGGAAAAGACCTACAATAACAAACCCAAAACAACTAAGAAAATGGTAAAAACCATATACATATGGATAATTACCTTAAATGTAAATGGATTAAATGCTGCAACCAAAAGACATAGACTGGCTAAATGGATACAAGAACAAGACCCATATATATGCTGTCTACAAGAGAACCACTTCAGACCTAGGGACACATACACACTGAAAATGAGGAGATGGAAAAAGATATTCCATGCAAATGGAAACCAAAAGAAAGCTGGAGTAGCAATTCTCATATCAGACAAAATAGACTTTAAAATAAAGACTATTACAAGAAACAAAGAAGGACACTACATAATGATCAAGGGATCAATCCAAGAGGAAGATATACAAGTTGTAAATATTTATGCACCCAACATAGGAGCACCTCAATACATAAGGCAAATGCTAACAGCCATAAAATGGGAAAGCGACAGTAACGCAATCATAGTAGGGGACTTTAACACCCCATTTTCACCAATGGAGAGAACAACCAAAATGAAAATAAATAAGGAAACACAAGCTTTAAATGACACATTATACAAGATGGACTTAATTGATGTTTATAGGGCATTCTATCCAAAACAACAGAATACACTTTCTTCTCAAGTGCCCATGGAACATTCTCCAGGATAGATCATATCTTGGGTCACAAATCAAACCTTGGTAAATTTAAGAACATTAAAATTGTATCAAGTATATTTTCTGACCACAATGCTATGAGACTAGATATCAATTACAGAAAAAAAAACTGTAAAATATACAAACACATGGAGAATAAACAATATACTACTAAATAATCAAGAGATCACTGAAGAAATCAAAGAGGGAACAAAAATACCTAGAAACAAATGACAATAAAAATATGATGACAGAAAATCTATGGGATGCAGCAAAAGCAGTTCTAAGAAGGAAGTTCATAGCAATATAATCCTCCCTCAAGAAACAAGAAACATCTCAACTAAACAACCTAACCTTATACCTAAAGCAATTAGAGAAAGAAGAACAAAAAAAAAAAAAAAAACCCAAAGTTAACAGAAGGAAAGAAATCATAAAGATCAGATTAGAAATAAATGAAAAAGAAATGAAGGACACAGTAACAAAGATCAATAACACTAAAAGCTGGTTTTTTGAGAAGATAAACAAAATTGATAAACCATTAGCCTGACTCATCAAGAAAAAAAGGAAAAAGACTCAAATCAACAGAATTAGAAATGAAGGGCTTCCCTGGTGGTGCAGTGGTTGAGAGTCTGCCTGCCAATG
Organism: Neophocaena asiaeorientalis asiaeorientalis; assembly: GCF_003031525.2. NCBI lineage: Eukaryota > Metazoa > Chordata > Mammalia > Artiodactyla > Phocoenidae > Neophocaena > Neophocaena asiaeorientalis. The sequence goes on along the minus strand of NW_020175389.1, from coordinate 92,212 downwards.
GGGGGGACACGGGTTCGTGCCCCAGTCTGGGAAGACCCCACATGCTGCAGAGCAGCTAGGCCTGTGAGCCATGGTCACTGAGACTGCATGTCTGGAGCCTGTGCTCCGCAACGGGAGAGGTCCACATACAGCAAAAAAAAAAAACAAAAAAAAAAACAAAAGAAATGAAAAAGGAGAAGAAACAGCTGACACTGCAGAAATACAAAGGAACATGAGAGATAAATACAAGCAACTATATGGCAATAAAATGGACAACGTGGAAGAAATGGACAAATTCTTAGAAAAGCACAACCTTCTGAGATTGATCCAGGAAGAAATAAAAAATATGAACAGATCAAGCACAAGAGCTGAAATTGAAACTGTGATTAAAAATCTTCCAACAAACAAAAGCCCAGGACCAGATGGCTTCACAGGTGAATTCTACCAAACATTTAGAGAAGAGCTAACACCTATCCTTCTCAAACTCTGCCAAAATATAGCAGGGAGAGGAACACTCCCAAATTCATTCTATGAGGTACCTCATTCTATGAGGTACCATCACCCTGATACCAAAACCAGACAAAGATGTCACAAAAAAAGAAAACTACTGGCCAGTATCACTGATGAACATAGATGCAAAAATCTTCAACAAAATACTAGCAAACAGAATCCAACAGCACATTAAAAGGATCATACACCATGATCAAGTGGGGTTTATCCCAGGAATGCAAGGATTCTTCAATATACGTAAATCAATCAATGTGACACACCATAATAACAAATTGGAGGATAAAAACCATATGATTATCTCAATAGATGCAGAAAAAGCTTTCACAAAATACAACACCAATTTATGATGAAAACCCTCCAGAACGTAGACATAGAGGGAACTTACTTCAACATAATAAAGGCCAGATATGACAAACCCACAGACAACATCATTCTCAGTGGTGAAAACTGAAACCATTTCCACTAAGATCAGGCATAAGACAAGGCTGTCCACTCTCACCACTATTATTCAACATAGTTTTGGAAGTTTTAGCCACAGCAATCAGAGAAGAAAAAGAAATAAAAGAAATCCAAATCTGAAAAGAAGAAGTAAAACTGTCCCTGTTTGCAGATGATATGATACTATACATAGAGAATCCTAAAGATGCTACCAGAAAACTACTAGAGCTAATCAATGAATTTGGTAAAGTAGCAGGATACAAAATTAATGCACAGAAATCTCTTGCATTCCTATATACTAATGATGAAAAATCTGAAAGAGAAATTAAGGAAACACTCCCATTTACTATTGCAACAAAAAGAAAAAAATACCTAGGAATAAACCTACCTAAGGAGACAAAAGACCTGTATACAGGAAACTATAAGACACTGATGAAAGATATTAAAGGTGATACAAATAGATGGAGAGATATACCATGTTCTTGGATTAGAGGAATCAATATTGTGAAAATGACTATACTACGCAAAGCAATCTACAGATTCAATGCAATCCCTATCAAACTACCAACGGCATTTTTCACAGAACTAGAACAAAAAATTTCACAATTTGCATGAAAACACAAAAGGCCCTGAATAGCCAAAGCAATCTTGAGAAAGTAAAACGGAGATGGAGGAATCAGGCTCCTGGACTTCAGACTATACTATAAAGCTACAGTAATGAAGACAATATGGTACTGGCACAAAAATGGAAACATAGATTAATGGAACAGGATAGAAAGCCCAGAGATAAACCCACACACATTTGGTCACCTAATTTTTGATAAAGGAGGCAAGAATATACAATGAGAAGTAGACAGCCTCTTCAATAAGTGGTGCTGGGAAAACTAGAGAGCTACATGTAAAAGAATAATATTAGAATACTCTCTGACACCATACACAAAAATAAACTCAAAATGGATTAAAGACCTAAATGTAAGACCAGACACTATAAAACTCTTAGAGGAAAATATAGGTAGAACACTCTATGACATAAATCACAGCAAGATCCTTTTTGACCCACCTCCTAGAGAAATGGAAATAAAAACAAAAATAAACAAATGGGACCTAATGAAACCTAAAAGCTTTTGCACAGTGAAGGAAACCCTAAACAAGATGAAAAGACAACTCTCAGAATGGGAGAAAATATTTGCAAATGAAGCAACTGACAAAGGATTAATCTCCAAAACATACAATCAGCTCATGCAGCTCAATATCAAAAAAACAAACAACCCAATCCAAAAATGGACAGAAGACCTAAATAGACATTTCTCCAAAGAAGACATACAGATTGTCAACAAACACATGAAAGGATGCTCAACATCACTAATCATTAGAGAAATAGAAATCAAAACTACAATGAGGTGTCATCTCACACCAGTCAGAATTGCCATCATCAAAAAATCTAGAAAAAATAAATGCTGGAGAGGGTGTGGAGAAAAGGAAACCCTCTTGCCCTGTTGGTGGGAATGTAAATTGATACAGCCACTATGGAGAACAGTATGGAGGTTCCAAAAAAACTAAAAATAGAACTACCATACAACCCAGCAATCCCACTACTGGACATATACCCTGAGTAAACCATAATTCAAAAAGAGTCATGTACCACAATGTTCATTTCAGTACTATTTACAATAAGCAGGATATGGAAACAGCCTAAGTGTCCGTCGACAGATGAATAGATAAAGAAGATGTGGCACATATGTACAATGGACTATTACTCTGCCATTAAAAGAAACGAAATTGAGTTACTTGCAGTGAGGTGGATGGACCTAGAGTCTGTCATACAGAGTGAAGTAAGTCAGAAAGAGCAAAACAAATATCGTATGCTAACACATATATATGGAATCTAAAAAAAAAGTGGTTCTGAAGAACCAAGGGCAGGACAGGGATAAAGACATAGAGAATGGACTTGAGGATGCGGGGAGGGGGAAGGGTAAGCTGGGACGAAGTGAAAGAGTGGCATGGACATATATACACTACCAAACGTAAAATAGATAGCTAGTGGGAAGCAGCCTCATGGCAGAGGGAGACCAGCTCAGTGCTTTGTGACGAACTACAAGGGTGGGATAGGGCAGGTGGGAGGGATACGCAAGAGGGAGGGGATATGGGGATATATGTATATGTATAGTTGATTCACTTTGTTATAAAGCAGAAACTAACACAACACTGTAAAGCAATTATACTCCTATAAAGATGTTAAAAAAAAAGAGAAGCTCTTCTTCCAATCGATAGCATATATGCCTGATAAACACATGCTGACAAACTGAGATCAATAGCTTGAAATATCAAAGAAATGAGTATTAGTTATCTGTCTTTCTATGGGAACAGCTCGTCTCCACCATGCTGATGGGTGAGTTTAGATAATGGCCAATTACATGTCCTCAACCTCTGGCCATATGTTGTTACATAACCAGGCTGTATACCCCACTTCCCTGACCACAATGCCTGGTTCAGCAGTATGTGACCCAAAGCACTGGGATTTTTCAATGTGGTGACCTACAAAAAGGCTTTTGCCTTGCATCTCAGATCAAAGTTGGAAGGATGTGATGCTGGATCTGCTTGTAGCCTCATCCCTACCACTGTGTGAAGTCAGGAAATCAAACCAAGAAGAGCCTAGCAGAGATGGGAGAAAGCATCTCAAGACCTCTTCTGTCCCTGGGCCTCCCCACCCACCCTTGGATGTTCCCAGCTGTATGAGCAAATGAAACCCTTGTTTGTGTAAGCTGCTTTGAGCTGGGGACACTCACAAGTAAGTGTTATAACTCACACAGTGTTTGGTACCTGTAGTTGGCTGAGGCTCAAGACTGACCCTAAGATAAAGAAGGCCTGGATCCATGTGGGAAAGGGCAGGGGTGCCCCATAAGACACCAGTCCTTTATGGGGCAAGATGCTGCAGAGCCTTACAGTGCTCTGGTATTGAACCACTTATCTCCTGAGGCTTTATCCACAGGGCTAGATGGAACATGCCAGAATATCAGGAGGGCATTGACCCTGGCAGCCTTAGCAGATGCCCTGCCCTGCCACTGGGCCTTGGTCAGGAGGAAACCTGTATAAAACCTACTAGATTTCCCAGCTCAGAATCTTTGGAAAAGGGGGTAGGCAGTGCTGTCTTTGCGGTAGCCAACTCCCCTGAGGTGCTGTACTGGGTGTTTTCCAGGGGTCTCCCCACCTTTCCCCATCTTGCTCTGCTCATCAGGAGTTCATCTACAATCTCCTTGCATTTTGGTCCGGTTGGTATATTAGTTTTCTGTTGCTGTGTAACAAATCACCATAAACTTAGCAGCTTAAAACAACATACATTCATTACCTCACAGCTTCCCTGGGTCAGGAGTCTGGTCAGTGTGGCCTGGCCCTCTTACTCTTAGGTCTGCAATCTAGGAATAACCGGGCTACATGCCTTTCTGAAGTTTGGTGTCCTTTTCCAAGCTCACTGGTTGTTGCCAGAATTCAGCTCCTTGGAGTTGTAGGACCAAGGTTCCCATTTCCTTGCTGGCTGTTGACTGGGGACCATTCTCAGCATTCTCAGCTCCAGTTCTGGCCCTGTGGACCCTTCAAGAGGCTTCTTCACAGCATGGCAGCAAGAGAAACTCTCTGATGTCAGGTAGGGCTCAATTCTTTTAAAGGGCTTACCTGATTAGCTCAGTCCCACCCATACGAAACTCCTTTGATTAGTTCAAAATCAACAGATTAGAGACCTTAATTACATATACAAAATCCCTTCACCTTTGCCATGTAATGTACCATGCTCATTGGAGTGAGGTCCTCAAAAAACTAAAAATAGAGTTGCCATATCATCCAGCAATTCCACTTCTGGTCATTTATCTGGACAAAACTATAATTCAAAAAGATACATACACCCCTATGTTCTATATAGCAGCACTATTTACAATAGCCAAGACAAGCAAACAACCTAAATGCCCATCAACAGAGGAATGGATAAAGAAGATGTGGTACATATATACAATGGGACAGTCCTCAGCCATAAAAAAGAATGAAATAATGCCATTTGCAGCAACATGGATGGGCCTAGAGATTACCATACTAAATGAAGTACTTCAAAAAGAAGAAGACAAATACCATATGATATCACTTATATGTGAAATCTAAAATATAACACCAATGAACTTACTACAAAACAGAAACAAACTCACAGACATAGAGAACAGACTTGTGGTTGCCAAGGGGGAGGAGGAGTGGGAGAGGGATGGATTGTGAGTTTGGGATTAGCAGAAACAGACTATTATATAAAAAATGGATAAACAACAAGATTCTACTGTATAGCACAGGGAACTATATTCAATATCCTGTAATAAATCATAACGGAAAAGAATATGAAAAAGAATACATACATACATACATACATATATATATATGAATCACTTTTCTGTACATCAGAAACTAACAACTATAAACTGTAAATCAACTATACTTCAATAAAAAATAAATTAAAAACAATTTTTTTTACCCCTTCTAAAATTCCAGATTTCTGTGCCCAGGGATAAAATAACTTTGCTTAGGCACCTAGGGAAGCAAAAGTATATTTTTCACCATTTTCCCAGTGTTTGTCTGAAGGCCACCGGCATGATCAAGATTTGCTGAAAGATGGGCTATGCCAAGAAGGGGAAACATATAATTTCTGGTAAGGTAAAGAAAACTGTTTATCACATTACACTGTGATACGGGAAAGGAAGGAAGCCCACATCAACTGAGCACCTAAATTCTGCTCAATCCTTAGCTATGCTCCTTGTCTACATTATCCCATTTAACCCTCTCAACAGCAGCTTCTGCTTTGTTTTCCTTCTTAGCACTTATCGATATTGACCGTCTATACAGCAATTAAATAATGTCCTCTCCTCATCACCTCGAAATGTGAGCTCAGTCATGATGGAGAATCTGTTCTGCTCATTGCTATATCTCAAGCATGTAGAACTTCCTGGAACACAAAATATATGGGAAAAATATTTGTTTAAAAAATGTTATAACTTAGGTATTATCAATATCATTTGATGCTTGAGAAACAGGCTTGGAGAAGTTACAAAACTGTGATGATTAATTTTGTGTGTACAATCCTCTCGGGTTGGTGAGTGCCGGTCGGCACCGATCGTCTGTGCAGGAATCTCCCCGCTTTGCCCTCCGCACCCGTCGCTGTGCACCACTCCGCGGTCCCGAAGCTCCCCCTCCGCCTCCCGCAGTCTCCGCCCGTGGAGGGGCTTCCTAGTGTGTGGAAACTTTTCCTCCTTCACAGCTCCCTCCCACTGGTGCAGGTGCCGTCCTTATTCTTTTGTCTCTGTTTTTTCTTTTTTTCTTTTGCCCTACCCAGGTACGTGGGGAGTTTCTTGCCTTTTGGGAGCTCTGAGGTCTTCTGCCAGCCTTCAGTAGGTGTTCTGTAGGAGTTGTTCCACGTGTAGATGTATTTCTGGTGTATCCGTGGGGAGGAAGGCGATCTCCGCGTCTTACTCTTCCGCCATCTTCCAACCCATCTGTGTGTCAACTTGACAAGGCTACGGTGCCCAGTTTTTTGGTCAAACACCAGTCAAGATGTCACTGTGACGGTATCTTAATGGTGCGATTAACATTAAAATCAGTAGACGTTGAGTAAAGCAGATGACTTTCCACGTTACGGGTGGCCCCATCCAATCAGTAGAAAATCTTAAGAGCGAAGACTGAGGATTTCCCCCAAAAGAAGAAATTATGCCTCAGACTGTAAAATAGAAACCCTGCTTGAGTTTCCAGCCTGCTGCCCTAATGAATTTGGACTGAAGACTGCAAGCTCCACTCTTCCCTGAGTTTCCAGCCTGCCATCCTGTCCTACAGATGTCAGACTTGCCAGCCCCCGCAATTGCATGGACCAATTCCTTAAATAAATCTCTTTATGTCTCTCTTCCCCTTTTGATAGATAGATGATAGATTGATAGATAGGTGGATAGATAGATAGATAGGCAGACAGATTAGGATAGGACAGGATAGGATAGGATATAGATAGGTATAGATATATCGACAGAGGTATAGGTATCTTATTGGTTCTGCTTCACTGCAGAGCCCTAACACACTGTCTTAGCTCATACACATGTTCAGTAGAAGGGTAGACTAACAGCTGATAGTTATTATGCGATTTGATCCATACAACCGTCATTCATTGTATTTTACAGGTGAGGAAATTAAGGCTCAAAGGATAAGGACTTGGCCCAGTTCGCACAGCTAGAAAGAGTCAGGCTTTGCACATATAAGGTGTATACAATACTTGAGCCTGACATTCTTCACTGCTTGATGGTTCAGTCCCCTGAGAACAGGTGTGAGCCAATGGACCCATCACTGTGACCCTCCCAACAACATCCTCATGAGTTTCTTGAGAAGGGAAATTCACAGTAACAATAACCATTAACAGCTAAAGCCAGTACTTGCCATGCTCTGTTACCTTCCAGGACTTTCCTTCCCGCCCTGGCACCGTGAAGCAGGCACTGCTTTTATCAGAAGAGGAGACAGTGGATACACAGAGACTGTGTCACTTGCCCAGGTTCACAAAAGTCGAAGTTATATCCAGTGATATATTGGATTATCACTAAGTGCTTGCTGTAACCACAATAGGCTGTTCTGTGGTGTTTTCACCAACCACTCAAACTTGGTGAGACGGACCCAGTAGGCAGGGACTTCAGCTGCCATCAGTTGTTTAGGGTCCAGGTCACCAGACTGTCCCTGAAGCCCTTGGCCCCTCACCCCCTTCCCTGACATCTGTTGAGTTGCCTGGAATGAGTGGTGCTGAGGGAGTGATGCAGGGGGCCCCTGTTCATGGGAATCACTATCAGTGGCCGTGATCCCTGGAGCATGGCTGTCACCTCATCCCTCTGTCAAGGCACTTTGGTTGGGCCAGCTTTGGGCCCAGAGCTCACCTCACTGCTTGTGCTCACGGCATGAGCCCTGGAGCCCTCAGGGCTTTCTGAGGGACTTCCGAGAGATTTACAAAGCCGTGTACTTCATGCCTCCCTCCACAAACATCCACAGGGTGTCTACTAATTGTCCCACACAGCAACAGGAACATCATGGCAGGGCAAGTATGCTTTCTGCTGCTGAGGGCAGCCATCTGTCTGGGGAAGCCCAGATTCAATGATCACACTCTGCACCGTGTGGAAGATGGGGCTTGTTGAGGATGACTCCTGGGACAGCCAGTGGGCACAAAATATGCATGGTGACAAGATTAGCTTCAGGTGGGGAATGGTGAGGAACTTTTGTTTTCTTAGAGTTTTCAATATTTTCTCAAGTATTTCACAGTGAGTGAATCACTTTCAAAAAAAACATTTAAGGATATTTTCCCACTTGTCCTCCAAAAACTCATTATTAGTGTTCTTTTTAAGTTTGTTCATCCAATAGGCCAAGAGAGACAAGCGATAGAGAGAACACACAGAGAGAGACAGAACAAGGAAGAAAGAGACAGAGAGGTAGAGAGAGACAAAGACAGAGAGAGAGAGAAGAGAGAGAGAGACAGAGACAGAGACCGAGGGAGAATTCCTCTGAACTTGCATATCTCTGATTACTAGTGAGGCTGATCTTTTTTGCAGATATTATCACTTTGCATTTCTTTTGTGACTTCAGTATTCCTGGGTTACATTATCTTTTTCCTTGGGTTGTTTCGCTTTTCAAGACCTACTTATATTAAAGTTTTTAATCCTTTGTTTATCACATATGTTGCAAATGTGTCTTTGTCTTCAACCTTTGTTTACTATGTTATCACAGGCAGACATCTTTATGGGGACAAATCTAATGATTCTGTTTGTGCGTTTTGCCTTTGTTGTCAGGCCCAGCAAGTTTGTCGGCATCCTAAAAGATCAAATGGATGTTGACTTTTATGCTATTCTCATAGTTTTTATTTTTGCCATTTAATTATTTAAACCATTTGGGATTCATTTTGATGTAACACATGAGAGGGGAATCTAACTTTTTTCCACCTGAAGTTTGGCTGATTGTAACAATTACAATTTGGTAACTCCTTTCCCACTGATGTGAAATTCTCCTTGATTGTTTAAGAAAGTGTAGTAAAGTTATGTATGTTTCTGTGTGATTCTGGACTTCCTTATTTTTTCCACTAATTAATTGGCCCTAATAGCAGTACCATACTAATCATTATAATTTTTACAATATCTATTAAAAATTTGCTAGGAAAGTTACCTTCATTGTTTTCTCTTTTAGAATTTCCAAGCTATTTTTTTTCTGAATAAACTTTAGAACATTTTGTCAAGTTTCCCCTAAGGAAATTTTGATTTGAATTTTTTTTTATTTTTAAATCTACGAAACAATAGTTAGGCTTCGCATCCAAAAAGAAGGCATGAATTTCCATTTCAGTGAAAAAAATAATGGCTAAGAGTATGAAGTTTTCACCTACATGGTCTGGGTTCAAATCCCAGCTCAGAAAGTTTCTTACTGTGTGACCCTCAGTGAGATATTAAACCTCTCTGTGCCTCATATTTTATGTATATAAAATGTGGATAATAAGAGCAGCACTTCATAAGATGGTTGTGAAAATTAAACAAATAAATGTTTCTCAGTGGTTAGAATAATGCCTGGCACATTTTTAATAGATGCTAACTTTTCTCACGAATATTTTGTTACTTTCCTCACTAATATCTTGTAGTGTGTTCCACATGGGTTCCAAACAAGAACACAGGAAAGAATAAATGAGTTGATATTCAGAAAATACAGAACAGTGCATTCCACACAATAAGCACTTCAATTACACTGTCTTTTTAACATCAAATGGCAGAGTCACCTCTTTCTACCCTCACCCTTCAGGGTCATCCCACCTTCAATATCCTGGGAACAAAATGCAGGAGAAACCCTCATTTGGGGCAATAGTCCATATTTTCTGTACACTAAAATTCTTCCTTTTTTGTACTTTCACATAATTCAAGCCAGAGATCAAGTATCTCTGAGAATATATATCCCTGGTGGGTGAGGAAGGGAGACAAGGCCTTTAGCTGTTGTGTTTTGTTTTAAATTTCATTTCCAAGCTAAGACTGTGTTTTAAGAGTTTCAGCTGGAATGAGGTTTCCCATCTCACTATGAACCCGTATGAGCATTATAATAGAAATGATGAGAACTTCATGTACAATTGTAGCTATATATCTTATCATTGCATGAAAAATGCAGCATTAATGTGAATTCCTTGTAGTTCACCTTGTCAGTCCCCCATAATCGCAGGAGCCAGAGCACTCCCTGGTCTCCACACCACAGATATTTCCTGCTTCATAGTTCTCTCCACTCATCCCCATTTATGGCTTTTAAGAATGTGTTGAAATATAGTTTAATGAGCAATATCAGCCAGGCACACACACCTGGAATGCCATGAGACTTTAAGAAAGACATTTTCTTCTCATTTACTTCAAACAAAAATGAACAGAAATTCACAAAGAGGTTCCACTGGTGCTAAAACTTGAAGTTTTAATTTCTAATGGCAGCTGGCTCATAGATCAATGGGATCTTAGTTAAGTCAATCTCCTTGAACCTAATTTTCACTTTCTGAAAAGTGTCATAATAATCACACAGTACTTTGATACTTCATGAATGTAAATAATTATTTGAAGTTCTGAAAATTTTCATAAGAACTGTTTTAGTTAACTATGGCTAAATAACAAATTACTCCAAGACTCACACAGTCTCTGAGGTTGGGAAATCAGGAGTGGCTTATTTGGGTGTTTCTGGCTCAGGCCCTCCCACAGGCTGCAGCCCAGCTGTCTGCCAGGCCTCAGTCTCCTCTGAGGGTGTGAGTGCAGCTGGAGAGTTGGAGTCTAAACTGCTGTCCCCATGCCTCAGCTCTTCACTAATTGACCGAAGCTTCAGTTCCTCCCCATGCAGGCCAGTCTATAGAGTTGCTCACAAAATGATCGCTGGCTTCCCCCAGTGCAAGTGATGAGAGAAGATGGCTAGCCCCAAGAACAAAGTCATGGTTTCTCCTCTGACCTCATCATGTCAGTGACATGCCATTACTTACACTGTATGCAATGGTCACACAGACCTACCTGGCACGCTGTTAGAGGGGACTCCACAAGGGCGTGAAAGCCAGGAGGTGGGGTTCCCTGGGGGCTATCATAGTAGCTGGCTACCACAAGTACCATAGAAATGCTCAGCTGGAAGAGATAGGTAGAGTATACTGGCTAGTGGTAAAGGAAAATCAGAATTTGTTCCCTTTTGCAAATCAGACATCAGTCACAATTCACCCTGGTGGCTCCTTCATCAGTAGCCCAAACTCTCTGGTGGTGGCCTGCAGCCTGCCCAGCCTGGAGAATTTGCCAGTTATTTCCAGAGCTGTGTTCCCAACAGTGTAGAAATAATGGAAGTATACCCACATTCCCCGATCCAGAGAATCCCTCAGGGTTCCAGAGCCTTCTGGTCAGCCCACCCGAAGCTTTGGCTGCCCCACACCAACCCCAGTGAGTGCTGATGAGCGGTCACCTCCAGGAAAGGGCATCTGGTCCCTCAAGCGTGGAAACCAGGGTTCTGACCACAGGAGCGAGCCTTCAGACTAGCTTGGCGATGACTGTTGAGAGCAAAGCCCGGTGTCGTCTGGCTTGAATCTCACCTTTTTCTGTCTTGCTCTGCAGGCATGTTAAGAGGGGTGGAGAGGAAGGTCTTGGGCTAATTAATACAGGACACCTAAAAGCAATTTTAGGGTCTTATGCCTCCAGGATTTCTGGTCCTTTTTCAAAGAAGGAATGTCCAGTGGCCATGTCTGTTGGGGGGACAATTAGTAAAGTGATAGTTGTACAACACAGAAGGTTGTCTCTGAACCTAAAATTTGCCTTTCCCTTGTCATTGGTTTTTCTGTTGATCTTTTATAAAATGAAGATTTAAAACAAGGATTTCCTATGATAGGATGGGCACTTATATTCAACTTTTTGAGGTTTCAGAAAATCCTTGATTCTGAAACAGCTGAAGGCTGAGAGACAATGTTATAACAAATACTTTAGCAGAAAACAAATGATGTACTAGTCTCATGTTTTCTTAACAAATTCTGATGTGAGCAAGTGAAGGCAATTGAAAGTCAAGCCAGGTAGGCTGCACATCTCCAGCACCATAATGAACTGTTGTGCAGGGATGCATGAGAAATCCCGTTCAGAACCGATCCTGATCCCGCACTGAGCAGACCGGCTGCATCAGATCCCATGTAGGACCCTGTACAGGTTACAAAGATGGACCACAGGTACCGTCTGCCCTCAAATAACCTCCACTCTGCAGAGGCAGGTAAAAATTGCATGCAAATAACTATCACACAGGCCTGATGAAATCAAGATAAAATAATCTGGGAATTCCAGAGGGAAAAGTATTAATATTTATTGGGAAGATTCATTTCCCCTACATGTGTTTATTGAGGCCTGCTGTGTGGCCAGCAGTGTGTTGGAACGCAAAGAGAAAACATACAGTCCTAGTGGAAAGGAGCAGGATTGCAGTGCCGTGACCTGCACAATAACAGAACTGTGTTGATGCTGAAGCCGTATCAGGGAGAAGCTGGTTCTCTTCAGGCGGTTGATCAAAGCTGTGCAGAGGGAGTCATACCTGGAGGGGACATTGAAGGATGAAGGAGAGGGTGCCAGCTGGCAAGAGCAAGCAGGCTGTATGGGGAGAACATTCCAGATGGTGCCGCAGGTACAGTAATATGAAACCATTAAATACCCCAGCACATTCAAAGAATTACAAGTGCTTCACGGTTGTTGGATTTATAGAATACAAGGGAGAAACTCAGGCAGCAGGAGGTCCAAATTGTGGATGGGCTAATGTACATGTGAAGGAATGTGGATGCTTTTCTGTAGGCAGTGCACCTCATTTGGAGGTCTGGGAACAAACCTCTTTGAGAATCCAAACAAAGCTATGGCCATATTCCTTGAAATGCTGCTCACAAATACAATTGTGTCTATAATTTCAGAGGGTCTACAGGGCACTGGGGTGTGAAGAAAAGAGCCCCTGACGTGGAACCCTGCGGACCCATTGCTGGAATTCACGCCAGAGTCAGAGGATCAGATGCTCACTTCAGAGTCACATTCCAGGTGGCAGAGTGGAGGGCATATCTCTGGGAGAGAAAGCAGAGCAGGAACCATCAGGAAGCTGTGAAATGCATCTCAAAATGTGTAGTCCAGAACTGTGACATTTCCTTGTTTCTAACAAGTCATCAACTTGTTAGAACATCATCAACTTAATAACAGCTATTTGGGAAAAAGAAAACTCCATATTAAATGTACATTATTTTGTAATCTAGTATTTTTCATTGAGGATTTTTTTGGTGGGGGCCGTGAAAACCAACTCTGATTAGTTGAGTCCAAAGTCTTGCTATGTTTTTATCTGAATTACCTATTTCTGGAAATCATCTGGAGATTTCTTTTTTTTAATTCTATTTATTTATTTATTTGTTTTTTGGATGCGTTGGGTCTTTGTTGCTGCACGTGGGCTTTCTCTAGTTGCAGTGAGCAGGGGCTACTCTTCATTGCCATGCGAGGGCTTCTCATTGTGGTGGCTTCTCTTGTTGCAGAGCACGGGCTCTAGGTGCGTGGGCTTCAGTAGTTGTGGCATGCAGGCTCAGTAGTTGTGGCTTGCGGGCTCTAGAGCACAGACTCAGTAGTTGTGGCGCATGGGCTTAGTTGCTCCGCGGCATGTGGGATCCTCCCGGACCAGGGCTCGAACCCGTGTCCCTTGCATTGGCAGGTGGATTCTTAATCACTGTGCCACCAGGAAAGTCCCTGGAGGTTTCTTAAGAGGGAGTTTCCACCCTTAGGTAGCGCATAAGAGTCAGGCATAAGAGATGAGCCTCTGTCCTATATCTTCAATTGCATTATTGCGTGGTGTACACCTTAGGCAAACTTATATGCTAAAAACAACCTTTGCTTTCAAAGTTCATGGTGATGTGACTTCAGTAAAAACCAGAGACACCCAAATTTAATTTAAACTTTAGCTATTAGTGTCATCACCAACACCAGTGACAGAGCTATTGCTCCTGCAGTGATGCCACAATTCACCTCCTGGCTGGTGGTAGCATTTGGGTTTCAGAAATGTCAGATTGTGAAAAATTATTTGTCTTAGAGTGGACAGTATGGTCCAATCGGTAGTTAGCCAGGAGAATGTATCAGGAACAGGCTGACTGAACAGGGCAGCCTTTCCCAGGTCTTTATTAAGCAGCTATGTGAACGAAGTCATAGACAGATATGTCACATTGGGCTTCTGCCCTTTTGGCCAAAGTCAGGCCCATGGAATTCCATGTTCCCAGGTTTACAGAGCTGCAGACATCGCAGGGCAGGGATGTGAGCCGTCTGCCCAGCTGTGACAACTCTCTCAGGCTCACCCGCACCCTGTGACAGTCAGATGCACCACGGACAAATGTGTGCTCATCCCCCGTCCTCCTCCTGAGCTCACTGAGCCCTTAGCTGAGTGTCCAGACCCCATGTCCCCTCCCCCAAAGCCCCAGCTCTGAGCACAGACTGAGGCTCAGAGGTGGTGGGAGGTGTGAGCAGCCTAACACGGGGAAGCAGACAGTCTGGGTTTCACTGCAGCTTCCTTTGGGAAATTCGGGGTTCCTGAGAGCTAGGGTGAACCGCAGGGCAATCTGGGGCCGGCAGGGAGACTGGTATGCAGGAACATTCCTCCTCGGGCTCCCATGACGGGCTCTACAGTGCTGGAGGAGATCCACAAATATTTGTCTGGTTGCATAGTTCAGGCATGTGAAAATTGGAACCAAGAAACACACTCTTTATTCTCTTTCCAGAAATGCTGCCTGAACTCTGACCCCTGGCACTCCCACTCGTCTTGGGCCGGTTTTTAATCTGTTCCCCATTATTTCACTTCACATGCTTTTGCAGACTTTGCTAGAAATGTGAGTCCTGCCTTGAGCCCTAGTCAAGCAGGGGTCAATGTGTTCTTCTGAATTTCACTGAGTAATTTCCCATCATTTTGCAGGATTGATCCTAGGTACCGCTTCTCCCCACACTCCTCCTCCGCCCTGCAGGCCCTGCCTGTGCAACTGTGCTGTGTGCAGGGAAGGCCCCTCAGCCGGCCCTCTGCCCCCAGGCCATGTGGGCTTCTGCTGCTTCCTGAAGAGGGGGTGTTTCCCACAGTTCTGAAATTCTTGATTATGCATGCATCTGTGCATGTGAGGCCAACCATGGCACCCTGGTACTTGTCACACTGTTCCAACCAGCTGTTTTCAATCTGTCCGGGTTTCAGCCAGGTGAGTTGTTCCTTCTATCCTGCAGTATGTAACGCAGCCTGGACCCTGCAGACCCAGGCATCTGTGTGTTTGATCAAAGCTGGAGACCTGCAGGAAATGCAGGGATGACCCCGGTCCAGGGGTTTGATGGAAAGGCTCCAGTAGGACCTCAGGAAGAAACTGTGTCTTTTGGGGAAACATCAAGGGTGTACCTGCCCTGGGGAGGCCTTCCCCAGCCAGGGAAATGTGTTGGGAAGCTGTCACTTGTAAGCTGTGTCTTGCATTGTATGGTCACTTCTGCGTGGGCAGAAGCTCTACCATGGGGCCCATGGACAAAATTCAGGGGACCAAGAATGTGGATGGAAAAAAATTACTAGCTAACTGACCAGCTAACTAACTAACTTACTCATTTTCACTAGCTTCTAACTACAACTTAGCATTTCCTTCTACTATGAATGCAGGTATCAAACCACAGCAGCAACAGCACAACTTGGTGCCTTTGTCAATAATAGAAATCTCAGTCATCTCATCTCACCCTGAATTACTGTTTGTGCTCATCACTATTCAAAATTACAGTGACCATTAGACCTGCTTTTAGGGCTTATTACACTGTTAATAAAGAAGCATACATATTATTATATCACAAATTTATTTCTTACATTCTATCTAGGATTTTCAATAAAATGGATTTTTTTCATAATCCTGTTTGTTTTAATCATTATTCTGAGACAGGTCCTGAACTGGCCACCATCAGTGTGCCTCCACCCTGTATTCCTGGACGTCACCGTCCCAGCTTCACCCTCCAAGCATGCCTTGGAACCAAGAAAGGCCACTTGCCTGTGAGGACAGAAGGACATAGGGCTTTAAAGTCCTTACCTCCAAATACAGTAACTTTCTGGGGCACTGGGGGTGGGGTTTAGGACTTCAACATATGAATTTCAGCAGACATAATTCTGCCCCTAACAGAAGGTTCCAAGAGAAGGTGATATTAAAATGAAGTATTGACAGTATTGGTGATTGCATGTACCCAGAATGAGAGAGGACGCCAATTCTAGGGCTGGACCCTCAGCTTTGCAGAGTCAGAAATTCAGTTCTGTAAATGCCCAGTCTCCTGGGGGAGCCTTGTACAACTAAACTGACAGAGGCCATGAACTCACAGCCAGGCAGAGCCCAGTTTGATCTTCTATGGTGGGAAATAGATCCCACACAAGCAGAAATACTCACACTGATTGTTGGTTCATTTTCTTCCTAGCTATGTAAGAAAATCTTATGAGACACAATATTTTACTCAGGGGATTGGACAGTAAGCAGAGACGAGATGATCAAAGCAGTATTTTCCAATCTACAGGGAACAACCATTCATAGATCCTAAAATTAATTTAGTAGGTTAACAACCACCTTTTCTAACAGAATCTAATAGAGAGTAAATTGAAGAGAAGGGAAGGGAGATGACATGTATCACATACAGTAAAGATAAATATTGTCTTATCAAACTTTCATTACAGTGTTTCATATGTCCATGAGGCATGTATGTGTACAAAATGGGCCCCAGTGTATTTTTTTTCTTTTCTGTGGCTTCTGTTAAAAGATAAAAGTTTGAAACACCCTACATTAGATGAACTTGAAAGCCAGACCTTCCACCCTGATACTACAGGGTTAGATGTATCCAATGAATGGGATATTTTGCCTTATTAAAATATGGCATGCTTAGACTCTTGGTCATGAGGGAAAAAGAGGAAATAGCAAAGAGAAAGGGCCAAGTCACTGTAAAGATGCAGAAGAGGTGGACTACCCATTGGAGTGCAGGGCCGAAACCTCATCTAGGAGCCCCGAAGCCTCTGCTTCTCTCTGCAGGGCTGCTTCATTTGTCTTTGGAATCTGGTTGTCTTGCTTTCCCAAACCTCGAGACAGAACACAGCCAGTGCCAATTTGTTAGCTTCCCTTTAACAGAAAAGTCCTGACCCCTGCATCCAGGGTGGGGACAGCAGTGGGCTCAGCATGGCCAGCTGTTCTGATGACTCCAAGCAGTTGGTCCACCCCTGGGATGTCCCTATAACTTGGATTTAAGTATCTGCATCTCTCTTGGCTGCTTCAATTCTGGCTCCTTCTTTCCTTGAGCCATGCCTAAAACTTCTCCAGGGCAGATCCACCTCCTAGCTGTGCCAGTGGCTCAGTAAATTCTCTGTGAATGAACGAGATGGTACATATTCCTAGGGATGGGGGGTGTTAGAGTATGGATTGTTTGGACCTATTTGGTTTAAGATAGCATGTTAGTTAGAGAGCTGTGAAATCATCAGAAAAGTAGATCTCAGTAACTATTTGTATTTATCAAAAAGAAAATTAAAATAAATCATAAAGGTGGATAAAGAAATGGTTTTTAATACATGTAGAGGAACATCTTAATTTTTATCAAATTACAAATTTAAGTTTATGAATAAGACATGAAAGGCAAGGAAGAAAACAGAGGAAGGAAGGAGGGAAGGAGGGAGGAAGAAGGAGAAAGGAAGAAAGGGAGGGAGGGAGGAAGGGAAGGAAGGGGAGAGGGAGGGAGCCTACACATTTTATTGGTGTTGTTATAGGTGGTTCCTTTTTATTGTTAAGTAATATTCCATTGCATGAAAATATCACCATTCATTTACCCATCCTACTGTTGATGGGCATTTGGGTAGTTTCCAGTTTGAGGCTATGTTTATTCTAATACCTTCTGATTATTTCTGCTCCTGAAACAGTAGATGAAACAGCCTTTGATTTGGTAGGTAAAATCTTTGAAACAAGTGTGTAATGGTGCAACAAAATTAAGTGATTCTCATAGGAACTATGTCTTTCCTTAGATGCTTATCAAACCCCAATACTTTTTCCTACTATAGTAAAGGCAGCACCAGTGCTAACTGACTCACAGTTATCAGAGATCATCTCTGGATCTCTGTGTGGGTGACAGCAGAGATTGCCAACAAGATCCACCTTACTTTGTCCACACACAGATCCAACTGATGGTCCTGAATGGCAGTTACCTCGTTAGCTGCACACCCCTGAAAGCCAGGTTTTACTATATTACAGGGCCTTCCACTACACAGTTCATCTTATCTCTACATTCTAGGAAGCAACACCTAAGTGAGGTAAGGGAGCCTGCTGAAACTGGTACTCACAAAACTGTTGTTGCCTTTTCCAACCCCAGGGCCCAGGTGTCTTTCAGCTCTTCCTCAGTGTACAAACCTGGAGCCTTTGTAGTAAGGGCTTCTTATCAAGGGACACACAAAAACCTTCTCAAGTTTCCATTGTGACAAAACTATATTCTTACAGATTTCAAAATGCCAAGGTCAAGTGTGAGTGCCCTAATACACTGCTTCCTACAAGGTGCACATGGCATTTGTGGGCTCCCACCTCTCTCTGTTGGAGGGCTGACCCGAGGAGCACAGCATTCACCTTACAGTGTTTCTTTGGTGGGTGGGGGCTGGGGTGTCTGTAGATAAAAGCAAGAGGCCTTCCACTGCCCTGGGGAAAGGCAGGCACCTGGTGGAAGGAACTGCAGCAGCCCTGCTGGAGGGGGTGACTCTGGCCTTGTTGAAAGTCTTCGGCCAAGTCCTGGGTATCACCCCTTCCCATGGTACCTTGAGGACAGGACATCAGGGTGTGAATGGGTTTTGGTGCTCCACACAAACCAGAACATTGCAGGTCCTTAAAAGTTGTGCTTTCCCTATGCCAAAAATGTCACCTTCTCCTTTCCCGCCTCTACCTGGTCAACTCACCTCCCCAGCTCTGTCTTCATGGTCCTCTGCTCTCCTCCATCATGGTGCTTATCACTGCTGGCTCCCTGCCTGCCCCCTCTAGACGAGACTCCTTGAGACAAGCACCATGTGTCCTCAAGGAGTCCAGAGATATTTGATGAATGCGTGAATAAAAACAGGGATGCAAGAAAAAGCATGGACAACAGGCATTGATGGAGTGCGGTCTGGGGATGCTTGCAGGTTTCTGAGCCCCTTTCAGGAAACCAGGAAGTCAAAACTCTTTTCATAATAATCTAAAACAGGGACCAGCAAACTTTTTCTGAAAAAGGCCAGATAAATATTTTAGGCTTGGCAGGTCTCTGGTTTCTGTCATAACCATTCAACTTTACTTTTACAGGGTGAGAGTAACCATAGACAACAGGTAAATAATGATGGGCTCGTCTGTGTTCCAATACAACTTTATTTACAAAGCAGGCAGTGGGCCACATTAGGCCCCAGGGCCATATTTTGCCAACACCTGCTCTAACACATTATTGCCTTTTTCACACTCATTTTCTCACAAATATATAGGGGAGTTTTCCAGAAGCTACATGATATGTGATACCACAACAGGCTGAATGTGGAAACATACGTAACAATACAGTTGTCTTCTATTAAGCCAGACATTAAAAAGAACTGCAAAAATTCAAAATAGCACTTCTCAACTAAATTCTTTTCTCTTTTACAAAATATATTATTTTAAATAAATATGTGTTTTATATTAGCATTGAATGAAAAAACAGTAAATGAGCCTGTTATTGCTATTTTTCAATGAATTAATATTAAATAGTTTGACATTACTTGGTCTTAATTCTAGTATGGTAAACATCTATAATGTAACCCACATAAACAAAAGCTCTTTGGGATCTTCAATGATTTTAAGAATTAAACTATAAGTTAATATAATAGAGGCTGTAGAAATATACAGAAACCTGCCTCTCCTTGGCTTTCTCTTTATTCCATTTTAATCTTCACCTTCCTCTTGGATATCTTTCCCTGTTGGCCCCGGAATGCCTGTTACACACCAGAATAAACCAGCTACTGGTAATTAGTGCCCAATGTGGACAATTCAGTGTGACGTCTTAGCAGGGATTTTTAAAATTGCCTTTGCTGGTGCATTTCCTGCAAGTCTGACCCTGACCTGGGTGCTGTTTTGGTCTTAGCTGCGTGAACCTGCACAGCAGTCTTCTGAGGGGGATGGCTCCTGATTCACAAGGGAGCTTACATACTTGCAGCTGGGAGGGTAAGTCTTGGTCCTTAATGAATCCCCATTCCTTCTCTGCACTGCCCGCCATGCATCCTGAGTTCTAGGTATCTTCACCCTCAGCATCGTTGCCATAGCATCTTCAGCGCAGGCATTTTTGCCACAAACATTTTCAGTGCCTAACTGGCTGTAGGCAACTTTGCCATAAAAGATAAAATAACAGATAATAAAATAGGGACATTAAAAAGGAAATAATGCAACATGAGAAATGAATAACAAAATTAAAAAGACTTTATCACATACAAAATATGTGAATTCATTTAAAATGTGTGTAGATTCATGGCAATACTGCACAAAGAACTGGTTTTATTTTGAGTTACACCTAAGCAATTGTCTTCCAAGATTTTCGTTCATAATATTATATATTGTTTTGTTTATTGATTCATCTCTTCATTTGACATCACACTTTTTTTCTTTTGTGCTAAAATTTCTTCCTTCATTAAAAGAGGTATCAATTTCCAATCACTAGGATGCATATTTATATCTGAGCTTCATACTGTGCAGTGAAAGCCTCTACACTGTCGTCGATTCTTGGCATCTTGTCACATGTTCATTGATGTGAACTTTGAACTTGTTCAAAGTTCTATGGGAAATGTGGGTTCAACTCTGCACCTTCGAGGCCTTTAGCTTTTTTCTCCACCAATGTAGTATATTTCAAAATAAGAAACCACTCTTGGGACAAATCATCATCATCTGTCAGCTCAATAAAGCCATCAATAACATCACTAGCTGGATGAAATTCTAATTCATTTCAACCAGTTGAAACCAAACTGTCTAACTCAAAATCATCAAACAGTTATTTTATCTTTTACTGCAAAATTACCTTACAGCCAATTAGTTATGCAGTGTATATGTTTGCAACAAAATGCTTGTGGCAGAGATGCTTACAGTGAAAATACTGGACACACTTCCCAGTCATGGACCTCACACCTTCCCCTCTGCCTCCTAAGAACCCCTGCATCTGAACTTATCTGGGGGCAGCCAGGGGTCCCTGATGGCTTCATGGGCAGCAAGGGGGGTTTTTCTGAGAGCAGACTGCAGGAAATCAAATACTTATACTATTCAGACAAGGATACTTTTCCATGAAAAGCAAATAAGCAAACAAATAATAAAACACAACTCTTTTTGAAAACCTGGATAGGGTTTCACTTCAGCAGGTCAGACTGGGTGTCATCCTTTGTCTTTTCTGCCCCCAGGACTACAGCATTGAAGGAATCAGCTCATTCAAGTGAAAGGAATGAGAAGGGGATCTTAGGGGACATAAATGTCAGGACAATTCTGGGAGATAGAAGCCAGCTGTCAGCAGATAAGGCACTTCCCAGAATATGTAGAGGGGCCTGGAAGGAAGGGGCAGTGGCTAGAAGAGGAAGCTGCAGGCAGAGCCCAGGTCAGGAATGAGCAGGGAGCAAGGAGCGCCTTTGGAGGTGTGTCTTATGACTGCTTCCACTGCTGCTTGCCACCATGGTCCAGCATTTTACCTGCAGGAAACAATGGGAATTCTCCCTTTAGAAAGTGGATAAAACAGCCTGAGGAAAAAGTCAGAATGGGAGAGCTGAGGCTGGTGCACCCCAATTCTGAATTTGACCTCAGTTACCACCCCTCATCACGAAGTGGCCAGATCAATAGGCAAGCTGTACCCCAAACACAGAACTCCTACTACTTCCCCATGTTGGGCTGGGAGAGCTGGAAGGAAACAGTGGTAGGGGAAACCTACCTCAAAAAAATTATCCCAGAAAATAAATAAAATAATAGAGGCTTCCTTGGGAGGCGGGGGGGATTGACTGGGTCAGGCACGTCTTCGGGAGTGAAAGGGGACCAGAACATGCCACCCCAAAATATGCCATTTTGACATAAGGATTATTTTGAGCGGAAAGCAGTTGAGAAACAGCAGATTCAGGAAGAGCTCTCTACCCTCCGCATCTGCTTAAAAGCAGGGCATAAATTCCCGTTTAAGAAGCTGCTCCCCCCACCCCACCCCCACCATGCTTCTGCACCAGGAGGAAAAAAACAGTCATCATTGGAGTCAGAAAGTCAGCACTGACTTGGATCTGCACAACAAACCTTACTAAGTAACCCTCATCTTCCATTAGTTTCCCCATATGTTTACCTTCCCACAACTTATCACCCCAGGAGCCCACACCCCTTTTCTTTCGTCTTGTCACTGCTCTACGATTTCTCATCCAGCCCCAAATTCTAACCAATTCTTTGAGTTCTCCCACATGTATGAACGCTGCACAAATAAATAAATTCTGTTTTTTTCCTCTCCTGTTAATCTGTTTTTGTCAATTTAATTTGCATGCTTTATTCCCTGAACATAAGAGGGTAGAAGAAAAAGTGACTTTTTCCTCCTCTGCAGGGATGAAGGGATGAAGATCCTATATCTTGATCTGGGTGGTGGTTAAACCAGCATATACATATGTAGACATTCACCAAGCTCTACATTTAAGATTCATGCACTTTACTGTGTGTACATTATACAACTTAAAAAAGAGTAAAGACAGGTTGACAGGCCATCCATTTCCCTCTGACCATGCCATGATCTCCTGTAGGCTTGCACTCTGTGAGGGGACTTTCTCCTACCCACTGCTGTGGGTATGTCAGAGGCCCTGTGACACCTCGCAATAGACCTATGCAGGGTTCCTATTTTACAGGAAAGGAAAATGAGGCGCAAAGAAAGGATACCTCCTAGCGGTTATGAAGATAAATTTCTCTTGACTCCACGTCTGAATTACCTGCTTCGCATTCTTTCTGTTAAATGAGAATCTGTGCACTTGCCAGTCTCAAACCACTGTCACTTGAGTACAGTGATTGATATGGAAATGCCATTCATGACTTAAAGTACTAAACAAGTGTCCAATTTATATTTTCTCAGAGCAGTGTGGGCTGCTAAGGTGAGAAAACACAGAAACAAGAGGAAATTCTGCTGTCCATGCGGTGCACGGAGGTCACTGGAGCTGCCCTGGATGACCGGTTCCAACCAGAGTGCCTCACTCAGCTCCTCCAATATGGTGGAGTTCTTGGGGTGCCTGTGGGTTCTCCAGGAACCACTGTGATTTTAACCCAAAGGCTCCCAAGCATCTTAATGTCTTAGAATTAGGAAGACACTCCTCACTGGGCAGGTGGGAAAGTGAGTCCAGAGGGCGGGCGCTTTCTCCTGGTCAGTTGGCAGTAGTAGAACCCTCCAGCATTTCCCATCGTGATACTGCCTGGGACCCGCCAGGGGAGGAAGCGAAGCTGGTGGGTGACAGAGACCCAGAGAGAGGATATGGGTAGGGGTGGAGGGGGCAGCCTATCACCTGCAGCCAGGTCTCCCCAGGGGGACTCCAGCTGAGCAAGAAGAGGACCGTGGACAGCGAGGGGCGGCCCCACATCCCTGACACTGTGGGTTACTGCTGTACAGGCTTTGGTGCCCCCAAATGTTTCTGTGTGCCTGTGTTCTCCCTTCAGCGTGTAAAAGATTACAGTTCAAGATCGTGAGACGTCAAGGTTAGATGTTTTTAACCGAGGTGTCCACATAACACAATCAAAGAGTGATTGGTTGTAAGGATCACACTAGAAAGGAGCTCTGTCCACGTTACCCTCGGCACACACGCATTTACTTTTGTTGCTTAAGTGACCAGAATCACCTTGTACCTGCTCAGCTTTTGACAACACAAACCACACCGACTGGAGAATGGGCTTTTCTGCTGCCTAACTGCCTGCTTGCTTTATATCCAAAGGCTACTGCATTACTGTACACTTTTGAAACTCACTCCTAGGTTGGGGTTCGGGAAACATTTGCTTTCTTAATGCTGATTCTTCATTTCCTGCCAAAATTGAGCTCTCAGCTTTGAGCAGTCCGACTGAAACCAGAGTCAGCCAGTGGATTCCTGCGACAGGAAACGAGTGTCAGATGAGGCTGCGTTAAGCTGTAGATGCTGGAGCCGGCTTCCTTTCCCAGGCAGATGAAAGAGTGAAGTCATTGCACACGGGTTAGTGGTGCAGAACTCAGCCTTCCAGAAACTAAGACCAAGCATGTGTCTCACAAGGAAACATTTTGGAAGCCAGGTTTTAATCAACAACATTAAATACATCATGGATTTTTAGAAACTGGTGAATTCCAACGGCAGCCTGTCTAAATTTGTTTTAAAGCTTAAAACATGTTTTGCTTGTGAAATGAGAATACCCTAAAATGCCAGCATGAAAGAGAAAGAAAACTCAATCTCAGAAATAGTTACCACAAAAAGTTTTTAAAAATTAAGTAAATAAAATATTTTATGTTTATCTTTGGCAAAAATGCATTAAAAAACAAAAACAAAAACCTCTACAACTGTTCAGCATTCTGCACATGGAAGGCATGTCTTCAGCCTCCCAGACCATCACTGGTACATTGTTTGTTTTTTAATAGATCTTATTTTTTAGAGCAGTTTTAGGTTTACAGAAAAACTGAGAGGAAGGTACAGAGATTTCCAATACATGTACAGCCTCCCCCGTTATCAACACTCCTATCAGCACGGTACATTTGTTACAATCAATGAAACTACATTGACACATCAGCAGCAGCCAGAGTGCATAGCTTACATTAGGGTCACTCTGGTGTTGTACATTCTATAGGTTTAGATGTATGCATCATTACTATATCATACATAGTAGTTTCACTGCCCTAAAAATCCTGTGTGCTCCACCTGTTCATCCCTCTCTCCCCACTAATCTATGGCAACCACTGAAATTTTTACTGTCTCCATAATTTTGCCTTTTCCAGAATGTCGTTTAGTTGAAATCATACAGTATGTAGTCTTTTCACACCAGCTACTTTCACCTAGTAATAGGTTCATTGCTTTTTTGAGGACATTTTTCTAGCTCCTGGTTAAAGAGCAGGACCAACTATATAATTTGTGTGGCACAGTGCAAAGTGAAAATGCAGGACTGATTGCTCAAAATTATTAAGGATTCCAAGATGACAATGCAGAAGCATGGGGCCCTGGGAACGTGTTCCCGTGTAGTCGGTTCTGGTGAAGAAAGCCCGTAAAGCATGTGCCCAGTGCCTGAGTGGGTCCTTGGTCTTATCCAGATTCCAAAAGCAGGGATATGTAAACAAAAAAATTTATTATTTTGGGTTTTCACAATGTTCCATGGTCACCAGCATCCTCCATACTCAAGTGCTTTCTCCAGCTACACAGCTCAAAGGATGAGAGGGACAGAGGCAGGGTCTGCTGTTTCTCTTCTCAACCTCTTCAAATGACTCAGCCATCAACAACCAGCTCATCAGAATGGACTCCACATGGTGGTGCTGGGTTCTGCAGTGTGAAGCCCTGCAATGTCCATTAACTGGCAATGGACTATTTTTACTGGTAAGAAGAAAACAGACACCCCATTTGACGACATCTTGAATTATCTTATTGATGACTGGGCAGGCTTATGTACTTCCAAGCAGAATGATATTAATTTAGAGATGCTGCAGCTGAGTGGGTGACAGGTATGATAAGCCAGTTTCCTGCCTGTACAAATGAAGCATGCCAGATAATAGGAAAACAAGGGCTGAGGTGAGGCATCCTGCAGCATGGGTATTAATCGCTCCATCTAGGAGTGCACAAACAATGAGCATTACAGCTGTCACTCCTCCTTGCTGCCCCTGAAATTCTGGAACTTTAGAATTTGTGCAGCAGTACAGAAAACTGAGGCAGAAGGTTCCGTCTCAACAGTGCTGGCCAGAACTGGTAGGTGGGACAAAGGCAGGTTAGAGCTGTAAAGAGGATGAGGAGACTAAACAAACTACCCTCAGGTGGCTCTGCACATCACCAGGGTACATGGATGCAAAGTGTATCAGTCAGCTCGAACTGCATAACAAACACCACTGACTGGGTGACTTAAACAATAGGAATTTATTTCTCACAGTTCCAGAGTCTGGAAGTCCAAGGTCAAGGTACAACCAGGGCTGGTTTCTCTTGAGGTCTCTCTCCTTGGAGTGTAGATGGTCATCTTCTCCCTGTGTCCTCACATGGCCTTCCCTGGGTGCATGTCTGTGTCCTAATAGCCTCTTTTTATGAGAACACAGTCAGATTGGATTAGGGCCCACTCTAACAACCTCATTTTACATTAATCACCTTCTAAAGGGCCTTATCTCCAAAGACAGTCACATTCTGAAGTACTGTAGGTTAGGACTTCAACATATGAATTTTAGTGGGGTGGGGAGACACAATTCAGCCCATTACACAAGGTAATTTAAATTTTTCCCAGAGAGTGTGAACAACAGTGCCCAGTGGAGGCATTACTGATTATATTTAGTGTTTCTGTAATTGTGAGATTCATAAAATGTGTCCTTTATTTATTCTGTATTATTGTCTTCCTGTCCCATCTGTACTTCCAAGTGGAGCTAAACTGTTTTAAACTACCCCTAGGAAATCTTCTCTTCTTTTTCATCACTTTATGTTTTATTTCTCTTTTATACCAATATTTGCTGGTTCTCTAAACTGGTTCTCTAAATGGTCAAACCACTACAATTTTTTTCTTTTGTCTGTTGTACTATTTAGTGGTTCAGAATACAGATTAAATATACTTAGTTGAGTAAAAGGATGACAGTCTCCAAATTCTTCCTGCCTGGGTTCAATCTTTGCTCCACCCTCTCTTGCTGTGTGGTCCTGGGCTTATAACTTAACCTCTCTGAGTTTTGTATGTAAAATGAGAGATAAGGGTGCTCATCTCATAGTATCATTGTGAAAATTAGGTAAAAACATACATGTAAAAACGCTTATCTTAGAGAAGGACGCAATGATTATTATGTGCTATTATACCCAGATGTTATATTATAGAGAATACATAAAAGCTTGTCAAAAGCTGTTATACAACAACAGTATGTATTTTTATCAAATGTACCATGTCAACATATCAACATAGGATATTATTTTTTGCAAATAATAAGTGAATTGAAATAATATGGAATAGTATCTTTATGTACTTGCTAAATTTTAAAGTTAATTTGATTTTTCTTTATGTAGTTTTAAATTTATATTATTTTGTTTTCAAGTGAAGTTATAATTTTTTTCCATATTTTCTGGGAAGCTTTACTAATTTTATTTCTATCCCTGTCCAATGTTTTTTCCTACTTATTCCTTCCTTCCTCATAAAAGGAAATATTTTAAAACCTTTTTACTCTATCAAAAGCAGTATTTAAATCCTGTGATGTCACTCCTTTATATAACAGAATAACTGCTTCTGTGATTGATCAATCGATTATGTGGTAAAGGGCACTGAGACTTGGGAGGAGACAGCTCTAACTAGAACATGGGAGGTCTGGAAATTGCCCTTTGGAATTACAGAACGTTGGAGTTAGAAGTGTGGTGTAGCCCCATTCCTGGGGGGACCACTGAGGCTGGAGCCATATCCCCTTGGCTGTGTGGCCAGGGCTGGGCTGAGGCTTGCCCAGTCGGTGCATGTCCCCATGCTGCCTCTTCGTCCAACTTTCCTGACTACAGAGGAATTGCATCATGTACACACTTTACTTACAAAAATCTGATGACATGAGCTGAGAATAAAAATCAAGTCAATGGTAGGGGAACACCTTGCCTTATTATTCCTAGCTTCTATGCTGCAAGGATCATAGCCTTGGTGACTTGAGCCTGCTACCAGGGGTTTTTGGTAGTAATTTTATTCTACATATGTTCTAATTACAATACATACTCACTTTAGACACAGCTCTGAGAAGATGCAACCCTGCTGGATTCTCAATTGTTCATTCTTCAAGAAAAAATTGGAATTATCTTGTCAATTTCTAAAAAACAAAAATCTCCCAATGACGTGCTACAGAAACTGCAGTAATTAAGCCTGTGGCTCTAGTGCTGGGCTCTGTGACCTTGGGCAAGTGTCTAAGGCCCTGTTTTTCCTCTGTAGCATGAAGACAACAAAGGTGAGGTAAAGACCTGCAATTACTTAGATACCAAGTTGCAGCAGGGATTCATCTGGCCCTTTCTGCCCAGAGATTCCAACTCTCTGTGTCAAGAAGCGCCACAATGTGGAACTTTACTTCAGCTGGAACTGTGGGACAACCTGGAGTTCCCTCCATCGACCCAGCTGGGGCACTCCCACTGCCTGCCACAGCCCAAGCTCTGTGCATGCCCGGACCTGCAGCTGCACCTCGGCCTTGCAGGAGCCAGGGGTGGCAAGGTCAAGACAGCAGCACTGGCATCTCCAGACCCAGCCAAGAAATATTGTAGTTAAGAACTGCTCTTGCCTTGGACCACTTTGATGAAGCTCATGGGCCCTGTTTCAGGTGTCCATGCTGCATCACAGAAAGGGTTGTGGACACCAACCATTGTTTAGTTATGCTCACGGGGTGTGGGTCAGCAGTTGGGACAGGACACTCGGCTGGGAGGACTCAGAATACCAGAACCTGGACCGGAGTCTTCTACACTCATGAGTGGTACTCGAGGTGTGCTTGTTTGGTACTGTCAACCAAAGGGCCGGCATGTGGCCTATGTGGCTTGGGCTTCTCAGAGCTCACCGCTGGGTCCCAGGAAAGACTGAGCATTCCAAGAGAACCAGGAGAATACCGAATGGGTTTTTCTGGGCTCCTCTCCCACGTCAGGCACATTGCTGCTCCCACATTCCACTGGTGATGAGAAGTCACTAGAGCTGTCTCTAGACAGCTAGATCACTAGACACACACGGGGAAGTTAAATGCCACCCTGAGGGGTGATAAAAGAAATTTTCACATATTGAGATACAGAGAAGCCATTCTGGCTTATGCATGAGTTAACTTGAATTTTATGTTAACTAAAATATCCTGTTTATGGCCTATCAAACATACATTGTACATCTGCTTTAATTATTAAAGAAAAGGGCACATTGACCAAAAGTAAAGAATGTCCATGTTAAAAATAAAGTTTAAATTCCTCTCTTCCCAGGACACTAGTGCTAGTACTCCTCCTTTGATGATAAGACTCCCTTCCCAGATGCCAAGGCCATGCTGACTTGCTATATAAATGCTTATCTGTGTGATTTTTGTTGGTGGTGGTGTTTTTTTGTTTTGTTTTGTTTTTTGAAGCCTTGAAGAAATGTATCCCTGACTTGTTTAATGTTCTTTGTTCTGACAAGATATAAAACTGTGCTGGAAACCATGCTTCTCTGGAGCAGCTTCTCAGAGTAATACAGGAACCTGGCTACTGGGCTAGTCCTTAGTTTGGCTCAAATAAAACTCTTTTCTTATTATAGACTGTTTATTGATTATTTTTGTTGACAGGGGTCTTGACACCACTTGCAGAAGAGCTGGTGGGTGGAAGATATTGCTGTGGCCGACTTTGGAAAATACAATCTGCCACAGTCCCATCTCAAAACAATGTTTTTAATGAATAAAATATTTATAATTATAAAGGAAACCAATTATATTGGAATACAAGTTAAAAACATAATTTGTGGAATAGTAATATGTGTGCCTCTTTATTAACACATTGGAAACAAGATTTAGTGGTGGGTCTAACTGCCACTAATTACCAGTTTTAAGGTTGTGATGAGTTTGAATGATATTTTGAGAAATCCACCACAATTGTAATGTGCACAGATCTGTGACTTTCTATTGATGATGAAGTCAGAGGTCCAGCAAAGCCCAGTGACTTGTGGCTTTATATTCACATTTGAATTTTCTTTCCTCTGTAAAATTTTTATTGGGATTATACTATAAGTATAGATTAATTTAAGGAGAATTACATTTTTCATTTTCTATATTTTGACTCCAGGACAAAATATATCATCCCATGTATTCAAATTTAAACCTTGTTTTATCATCATGTGTTTCTTCATATGTATTTTTATACACTTCTTGTTAATAGTATTTCTAAATATTGTTTGTATGGTTATTATACATGAGATTTTTTCTTCCAATGTATTTTCTAACTAGGTATTATTTCTATGTAAAATAACTATATACTGATTTTCTTATATAAACTTGTTTGCAGTTTGTTTTCTTGCACCTACCATGTGTACTGTCATGTTATCCACTAACAGCGGTAACTTAGCCTGTTCCTAACCAAGTTTCATACCTTTGATTTCATCCTGGTTAACTGGATGAGCCTCCAGGACAATATTAAATAAAGAGGTCACACTGAGCTCACTTTCTTGTTCAGTGTCAGAAGCCAGCCTGCCATCAAACAACAACCCCCTAACAATCAGCTCCAAATGGCCAGAATTTGATCAATAACCGGCAGCTTCCCTAATTTTTGTTCCCACTTCCAACTCAGGACCAACCACAGAAAGCCAGATATGCTCCCCTAATCAGTCACACAAGATGCCCCCTTCTAGCTAGGCCCCCATAGCCTCCACAAGTGCTCACCTGAACCTGCTCTTTTCCCACTGATATTCCACCCTTTTCCTTACCTTCGAGGATCTTCCAAATGCAATGATGGTAGCTGACTCCCTTGTAAGCTCTGAATAAATAGCCTTTGCTTCTTCTCATTTGGATGGCCTTGGTTCATTTCCACAATAGATAAACATTTTATGTTAAGGAAGTATCCTCTATTTGGGTTTTATTGGTCTAAAAGCAGGTCTTACCAAGGGCTGCCTTCCCATGCTGCTAGGGGTTAAATTGTAGTCCCCCCACCCAGGGAAACACACAAATTCATATGTTTGAGTCCTAACCCCCAGTACCTCAGAATGTGAGTATATTAAGACATAAGGTCTTTACAGAAGTAGTTAAGGTTAAATGTAGTCACTAGGGTGAGCCCTAATCCAGTATGATTGTGTCCTTATAAGAGAAGATTGAGACACAGACATGCACAGAAGGAAGACCATGAAGGACACAGGAAGAAGGCACAGCCATCTACAAGCCAAGTAGAGTTCTCAGAAGAAACCAACCGTGCCGACACCTGGATCTCAGATTTCTAGTCTACAGAACTGTGGGACAGTACATTTCTGTTGTTTAAGCTGCCCAGTCTGTGGTATTTGTTAACGGCATCCCAAGCTGACTAATACACACGTACTGGTGAATCCTCAGTGCTTTAACCTACGTGTTTCTTGGTTATTCCCTGACAGATCATCTGAAGCCCATCCTGCAGTGTCTAATCCCTCAATTAGTTTGTTTCCTGCCCAACCAGGAATTCACCTTGAGTCAGAGTGTATATTTTTCTCTTATCACCATTGACCCCAAGATCTCCAAGCAACTCCTGTAAACATCTGTCACCCCATTTGCACTTACCTTATAAGAAGGAAACCCCACAGGGGGAGGCTATGCTCTAGAACAACCATCTACATTCAGCAGATGCCTGGGTGACCTCTTGATGAGATGGTGGAGACCAGGGGATCCTGTGCATCACCAGCCTGTGTTTCCCTTCCAACAGCAAGCCTCGGCCCTACAGAGCCCCATGATGATGCAGGGTTTATCAAACTCCCTTGTCAGACAGGCATCAGCCCTGAAGGGGCACCTGGCACAGTAGATGGCCCTTAGCTACTTAGGGGAGATTTTTGACAGTTATGATGAATGTTGAATCTCATCACATGTATTTGGTTTGACTTAATGAAGTAGTGTGCCATGTGAAGAGATTTCTTCATTTTACGCCATTCCCGGCACAAATTCTGTTTGGTTATGTCGGACTATTTTTTACCGTAACATAAATTTGATTTACTGGTCTTGTAGTCAGAATTTAGCCAGTTTGTGGACAGCAGCCTTCAGGATGCCCCGATGATCACACTCTGTATTCACACCCTTGTGTCATTCTTCCCACACCAAGAGGACTGAATCTGGGGCTCATGCTCTTAAGGAACAAATAGGCAGAAGCGATGGCATTGTCTCTGTTGGTTGCATATAAAAAGACTCTGGCTTCCCTCTTGGGTGTCCTCCTGACTTTCTCCCTCCCTCTCTGCAGGAAGCCCACAGCCTTGTTTGAGCTGCCCTTGGGAGAGGCCGATGGCTGCTGTCTCTTTTGTCTGCCAGAGAGGACCTGAGGCTGACAGCCACGTGAGTGAGCACGAAGCAGACCGAACCCCTGTCGAGCCATGAGGTGACCCCAGCCCCAACCAGCAAGGTGAGTGCAGCCCTGCAGAGGACACAGCTGAGCCGAGCCAGACTCCTCACCCACAGAGACAGTGGGATAAAAAATACGTGTTGTTTTAAGCCACCAAGTTTTGGGATAATTTTTTAGGCAGCAATAGATAATTAATACAATAATCTTAACTAAAATTATCTTTAGGTTTTGGAGTTGGGAAACTATCTTATGATATTTAATGAATTGGGGTAAGTTTTTAAAATCTTTTTCTATGACGAAATTATTTATTCCTTTTAACTTTCAAAGGAGCACTTGTAAAATCATTTAGGAATCAAAACTTTTGTTTTTAGAAGAACTCTTTATTAATTCCTTCAATCTTTTCCACTGTTCTTAATATACTCAGATATTTCCTTTCTTGAGTCAGTTTGGGTCATTATTTATTTCCAGAAAATCATTTGTTTTATTAAGATTTTTCAAATTTATTCATGGACATGTATATGATATTCTCTTATTAATCTGTCCTCTTATTAATCTGGTTATAACCCCTTTTGCATTTCTAACTTTGTTGATTTCATGTTCTTTTTCACTACATTTTTTCTAGGCTATCCGTGTATTATTTGTATATGGTTGGGAGACCCTGAAAGTAGCAGCTCTTGAATTTATGTATCAATTTAGTATTTACTAATATCTTCTAGTAGTTGCTATTCTGTTTTCTTCTATTCATAAGGGTGATTTGCTTATTGTTGATGGTGTTTTGTAAAGTAAACTTTGCTTAGATTATTCTTGTTTACTATTATTGTTTTATAATATAATAATTGAAGGTTATTAGTACTGTTCTGCAGGTTCTCATTGTGAGGTTTTCTAAAGTGATTTACTTTCCTCTTTGACACATTTTTTTCCACTGGAGTGTTTTATAAATTCCCATATCTTCAGACATGGGGATATATGTATATGTATAGTTGATTCACTTTGTTATAAAGCAGAAACTAACATACCATTGTAAAGCAATTATACTCCAATAAAGATGTTAAAAAAAAATTCCCATATCTTCAGTGTGTGTGTGTGTGTGTATGCACGTGCACACATAAGTGTAGTTAATTTCTAGCTTTATTACTTTGCACCCTGTGACAGATAGGATGGCCATGTGTCCCAGTTTTCCCAGGACACTCTCAGCTTACATTGTGTGGGGAAATAAAACTTCCCCAGTTTTCTCAGTGCTCCTGTAAAAGACCTGCTTCCTGATATTCCTCACATGCCATGAGAATTCCATCTGGAGGATGGAATAGTAGTTACTATTTCTACTAATAGTAGTTACTAATTAATACTAACTACTAATAGTAGTTACTAATTCTCATTCTTTTGTCTAGTTAATTTCTTAGATCCATAAGAATAATAAAACTTCTCTTGTCTCCCCAAGAAGGCCAAACAATACAGACCAACCTCCCCAAGGTGGCAAAAAGGGAAGCAACTCTCTCCCTAGTTATAGACATTTCAAGGAAGAGTGAGCCTCAGAACTTGGAAAACTCTCTAAGTCTAAAAAGCCAAGACACACACACACACAAACACAGGACTCTCTGGCCCCTGGAGACTTTATTTATGTATCAAAAGGTTGAATTAAGGACTCAGGCCCATTATATTTCCAAAGAGACCCTTTCAGAAGGAGCAAGAACAGCTGCCTCCTTCCCTTTATGTGCAGGGAAGAATCCTTTTCTCTCAAACCCTCACTTCATCCTGCCACCCGTATCAGAAACATTCCTCCCGAGCTTGCCTCCTGTCTCTCCAGGGTTAAAGACCTGGACCAAAGGGGTGCCAGCACACTTGAACATCTTGTATGGTCTGTGAGGTTTCATTAAGAACTTGGTCTCTGATGCTGTTTGTTTCCCATAACTGCCATAACAAGGTTGAACAAACTGGGTGATTTAAATAACAGAAATGTATTCTTTCACAGTTCTGAAGGCCAGAAGTCTGAAATCGAGGTGTTATTGAAGCCAAGCTGCCTCCAAGGGCTCTAGGGGGAAATCCTCCCTCCGCTTCCAGCTTTTGGTGGTGGCCAGAAATTCATGGTGATCCTTGGTTTATGGCAGAATAATTCCATTTTCTACCTCCGTCTTCACAGGGCAGTCTTTCTGCTGTGTGTGTCTGAGTCCAAATTTCCCTCTTCTTACAAGGATGCCAGTCATTGGATTAGGGTCCACCCTACTCCAGTATGACCTTGTCTTAACATGATTACATCTGCAAACAAACATTCTATTTCCAAATATGGTCATATTCACACATCCCACGTGGACATGAATTTGGGGGAGAAACTATTCATCCTGGTACATACATATTCAGGAGAAAATTAACAAAGATGAATATTAAAAACCCAACATACTTTTCACCTCAGCATAATTATTAATAGCTCCCCCTTTCACTCTCAAAAGTGTTCCAGGGACTTCCCTGGTGGTCCAGTAGTAAAGAATCCGTCTTTCAATTCAGGGGACGCAAGTTCAATCCCTGGTCAGAAAACTAAGATCCCACATGCCACGGGGCAACTAAGCCCACGTGCCACAACTGCTGAGCCTGCGTGCCTCAATTAGAGAGCCCACACACTCTGGAGCCCGTGCGCCACAACTAGAGAGAGAAAACTTGCACGCCACAACTAGAGAGAAGCCCTCACGCCGCAACAAAGAGCCTGCCTGCTGCAAGGAAAGATCCTGCATGCCGCAACTAAGACCTGATGCAGCAAAAAATAAATAAATAAAAAGTGTTCCAGTTTGGATGATAAATGGTAAGGTCCCCAATGGCAGACTTTCATATTGTTCAATAATAACAAGTTCTCTATTTCTGCTCTCTTGACATTAGGTGTGGCCGTGAGAATAGTTCTGGTCAATAAAATGTGAGAAGTGACATTTGTGAAGCCTTTAACTGTCAGTGCTCAACTCTGCAGCCCTCACAATATTATCAAATCAAATCCAACCTGTACTAAAATAAAATATCACCAACAAGTAGAGTGTATCCTAAGAATGCAAGGCTATTTTAACATTAGGAACTCAATTAATGTAATAAACCAAAGGACTAAAGGTGGGGGAAGGGTGACCCTCTTAGTGACAATAAAATAAAATTCAACACACATCTGAGATTTGGGGGGAAAAAGACTCAATAAACTTGGATTAGATAAAACCTTATTTATTGATAAAAATGTATCTGGCAAATTACACCCTTAAGTTGAAATATCAGAATTCCTATTAAATTCTGGAAGACAGGAACACTTACTGTCATTACTTCCATTCCACAAGATATTTCAGGTCCTGGCCAGTGTAATAAGAAAATCAGAGGATCTGAGTTAGGAAGAAAGAGGGAAAGAATCACTTATTTACTGATGTGTGATCATTTAACTAGAAAGCCCAAGAGAATCCACTGAAAAGGTGTTAGAAATAGCAACAGAATTCAGCAAGATGATCAAAATAATATATATGTATAAAAGTTAATATCTGTATATACATTTTTAAATGTACTGAATTTAAAAAGTGATCCATTAACAATAATGACAAAAATTATACAATCCTAGGAGCCTAACAAGAAATGTGCAAGATCCTTATGAAAAAATTTACATTTTACTGAAAATACAAAAGGCCTATATAAATGAATAAATAATGCCACATAGTAAGACTCAAAGTTGTAGAAATAGAATCCCCCTAATTTAGACTCAGTTTTGTTTAAAATTATTGAAACCATTAAGTCATAAGTAAGAGGGGTATTTAGTGAGAAACCTTGAGAGAAAGATTGTTGTCATTCTTGTGCATCTAGCTAAAGGGCAATATTTAGCGAGTAACTGAGATAAGGGAGATTAAGGAATGCTCTTATTTGGTGATCTCAAAAGACTGACAAATAATTATGGACCAATGAGACAATATTCTTCATTTTAAACTTATACATAACTACGTTTCTTCTTAAATGTTTAGAAAGTAAGAGTAGGATGCCCCTGTCATAGTCAATTTATAACTATGAAGGTTGCTAATCAAAAAACTCAAGGATGATCTATAAACTGCATTTGTTGGAATGTTAGAATGTTTGTTACAGAAAATTATATTTATTCATTGAAATTTAGAAAGAATGTTTGCCATAAAATTTCGAATTTGTTCACCTACATTATCATAACTACCCACCAACTCTGACCTCTCTGATCTTATAAACATTAACTCTGTCAATATACAAACATTATGTACTATCTTAATAATTAGGAAGAGTACATCTAGATATTTCTCCCTCCTGATTTTTAAAACTACAATAAAAAATCCTGCTCTTGAACAACTTCACATCTGTGTAACTTAATCTATAAATTTAATACAACCTCACAGAATATTTTATGAAACCCAACAAGATAATTCTAAACTTCATTAGGAAAAGAAAACACATGGAAGAAGCCAAGAAATTTTTCAAAAGAAGAAATGAAAGAGAGAACGTTCCTGCCAGATATAAAAGCATGAATACCGTACGTATATTACATGATACATTACACACATTCTAGCAATTCAAATACTGGCAAGGAGTTGGACACATGAAACAATGGGATGAAATAGAGATTCCTGGAGCAGTTACAATGGAAAGTTAGATCCTTTTCTCATGTCGTACAAAAATAAATTCATAATTAAGGCATAAACATACAGAAAATACTTTAAAAATATAGAGGGACTTCCCTGGTGGCACAGTGGTTAAGACTCCATGCTCCCAATGCAGAGAGCCTGGGTTTGATCCCTGGCCAGGGAAGTAGATCCCACATGCATGTTGCAACTAAGAGTTAGAATGACACAACTAAGGATCCTGTGTGTCGCAACTAAGGAACTCGTGTGCCTCAACTAAGGAGCCCGCCTGCTACAGCTAAGACCGGGCGCAACCAAATAAATAAATAATAAAAATATTAAAAAATAAAAGTATAGAAGCATAATTTACAAAACCGTATAGAAAAGACTTTCTTAAGAAAGACACACAGCATGGAAATGATAAGCGTGTGATAACTTGACTACATAAAAATTTAAAACTTCTATACAACAAAAGATTATAAACAAAGTAAAAAGATGAGAGAACCCAGCTTCCCTGGTGGTACAGTGGTTAAGAATCCGCCTGCCAATGCAGGGCACACAGGTTCAAGCCCTCGCCTGGGAAGATCCCACATGCCATGGAGCAACTAAGTCCGTGCACCACAACTACTGAGCTTGCTCTGTAGAGTCCACGAGCTACAACTACTGAAGCCCACGTGCCTAGAGCCCGTGCTCCACAACAAGAGAAGCCACCGCAATGAGAAGACCGTGCACAGCAATGAAGAGTAGCCCCTGTTTGTGGCAATTAGAGAAAGACTGCGCACAGCAACAAAGACCCAACACAGCCAAAAAATAATTAAATTAAATTAATTAATTAAAAAAAAGATGAGAGAACAAATATATGCACTATGTCTATAAAGGGTTTATATTTAGAGTATACATTTATTTTAACTTTTATAAATCAATTTTTAAAAATAGACAAACAACCCAATAGGTAGTTAGACAAAGGATATAGACAGTCATACAAATGGCCTATAGACATATAGAAATATTTTCACCTTTATAATGATTGTGGAAATTAGTTTAAAAATCTATTATGTATTATGTTATCTTTCTCAGAATGACATTCTCTCTTTGGTAATACACTATAGAAAAGAGAATAAATTGGTACAGCCTTTTTTGAAGGGCATTTTGGCAAGAATGTATTGCTATTTTTAACGTGCATACTTGGAGTAGAATGAGTGTCACTTGTCAGCATTCACCCCCACTTTGCTGTAAGAAGAGTTTCCATGTCTGTCCACTGCCATGAGACTCCCAGGGCCTACCCCTAGGCCAAGAGTACATCCTGTATTGTAAGACCTAAATTTTTAAGAGCTGCCTTGACATCTTTGAGCTTCACAGGGCTCCAAAGTTCTAAATGAGTTCCCCTGCTCTCAACAGTTGTGACCCCCAGCCAGCAGGAAATACTCCCCTTCCACCCAGTCCTCAACTTAATGGGCTTCACCTCCCTGTCAGCCTGTGGAAGTATTTAAACAAGCCAATCATATCCTCCTGTGGGAATGAGGGGGAACCCCTTGTTATGCCAAAGCCTGCCTCCCACAGCCCTGCTGTTTTACTCTACTCCCAAGTGCACCCCTGTGTGACCCTGCACAGTGTGTGGAGTCCTCCTTCCTGAGGCTGGAAGAACTTGTGACTAATAAACTGCTGTCCATCTCATCTGTCCAGCATCAGCACTGTGTGTTTGGCCACTTCGTACTACTCAGGGTAGGGATCCCACCTTCAGCAACAGGGACCTGGGATGAGAAGAATACAGACCTGAGCCTCATCCAGGAGCAGAGGAGCTGGTGCTGTGCAGCCCTTATGTGAGAAAAAATGTGCATCACTGGCAGTGTGGGCTTGTTTGTTACTGTAGCAAACCTAAATGCTACAAATACCCTCTTACCCAGCAGTTCCTCCTACATGTGTGTGTGCTGGAAAACATTTATAGTCCGGAGGGACACAGAGAAGCACATAGCAGAATTTCCAGTGCAGCATTGTGTGTACTCCTGAAAAATTGGAAGCAATTTAACTTCCCATCAATAAGGAACATTCAAAACAATGTCAATCTACACTATGTAAAACCACACAGCAATGAAAAAGAATGGGTTAGAACTGCTGCCTTAACAAGCTTTACTCCTGAATAGCAACACACATTGTGATTCCACTTATAAAATAAGTAAATAAAACACTATTTACAATTGGAAATGTTTATAGGTCCATATAGAGCTATGCATATGCATAGAACAGAGGTTTGGAAGTTTATTCACTGAAAAATGAAAAACTTACTTTTTTTTAATATTACTAATAGCCTTTTTTTCAGATTTTTTTTAATGTGGACCATTTTTAAAGTCTTTATTGAATTTGTTACAATATTGCTTCTGTTTATGTTTTGGATTTTTGGCCATGAGGCATGTGGGATCTCAGCTCCCTGACCAGGGATCAAACCCGCACCCCTGGCATTGGGAGGTGAAGTCTTAACCCGTGGACCACCAGGGAAACCCCTGAAAGGCTGACTTCTGACAAGGGAAAGTGGTGGTCAAAAGAAACCTTTAACTAACATCTGAGTAATTAAAATAAATGAGATGAGAAGCACTTCTGGACTGTCTGTGTGGAGCTCCATGGACCCTCTCCCCAGCAAATGAGTCAAAACTAGTAAAAATTATATATTTTTTAAAAACCCAATTATTTAAACTCTCAATAAGTTGTCCTATGAGCATAGAGCAAATGGAGAAATATTTATTCAAGAAAGCTACTGTCTCAGTAATAACAGAAAGTCTATGCCTTTTGAGCATTGACACACTTCTATCCTTACCTCAGGGTGACTGAAGCTGTACTCTGCCCAGATGTGGCCAAGAAGATGGGACTCCCTCTTCCCTACCTCCCAGTCAAGAGCTACAATACCTTCTTGGAAGGGGAGACCACCAGCACTTGCATCCCTCAGCTCTGTGTTGCAGAAACTCTATTCCAGGCAAGCATGGCCAAGAATCTGAGTCTTCCTTCCTCTACTCAGTCCCTACTCTAGGGCAGAAGCTTCACTGCAAGTAGGGCAGGCTGAGAATTCTAGACCCCCATCACCTCCACCCAGTACCCTGATAAAGCAGAGGTTCTATACTAGGAGGAAAAAACCAAGAATTGCAGGCGCTACTGCTCCAACCCTATGCCTGATCCAGAGCAGGGTGTTGGTCTGAGAGAAGCGGGCTACTGTTCCAGCTACAGGTCCCAGAACAAAGACACAGAGGGTCTTTCTGGAGCAAAGCCATGCCAGGGGAATGAAGGACTCTGTAACTGTCCCTAATGGGACAGATTTTATTTAGAAAAGTACATGGGGAAGTTCAAGCATAAGGGTACTCCAAGGACATTTTGGTGGTGAGCAATCTTGGAAACTTCTATGATAGCAATGAGTGAAATAATACACAAACTGAAGTTTAACAAAGAGAACCAAGCAAAGAGACAGCTAAGAACTGTCCAGGTTCTGAACAAGCTTTAAAGATTGGCCCCAAAGTCTATGCCCATTAAGAAGTTCAGCTTTAATTGGATCAGACTGGGGAGCAATTTATGCCCCGGGTGTCATTCAAAACAATACAGCAGTCAGCTAATTAACAAAGGCAAATAGCTGGTATCTATTGATACCAATAGAGGCTGACAAGCCAAAAGCTTAAAAGTGACATCACAGGAAGAGACAGAGAAAGACTAGCTATAAAACCACTGGCGGGGGGACCTTGAAGATGGCGGAAGAGGAAGACGCGGAGATCGCCTTCCTCCCCACGGATACACCAGAAATACATCTACACGTGGAACAACTCTTACAGAACACCTACTGAAGGCTGGCAGAAGACCTCAGACCTCCCAAAAGGCAAGAAACTCCCCACGTACCTGGGTAGGGCAAAAGAAAAAAAGAAAAAACAGAGACAAAAGAATAAGGACGGCACCTGCACCAGTGGGAGGGAGCTGTGAAGGAGGAAAAGTTTCCACACACTTGGAAGCCCCTCCGTGGGCGGAGACTGCGGGAGGCGGAGGGGGAGCTTCGGGACCGCGGAGGAGTGCACAGCGACGGGTGCGGAGGGCAAAGCAGGGAGATTCCCCCACAGAGGATAGGTGCCGACTGGCACTCACC
Organism: Neophocaena asiaeorientalis asiaeorientalis; assembly: GCF_003031525.2. Taxonomy (NCBI): domain Eukaryota; kingdom Metazoa; phylum Chordata; class Mammalia; order Artiodactyla; family Phocoenidae; genus Neophocaena; species Neophocaena asiaeorientalis. The sequence goes on along the minus strand of NW_020175389.1, from coordinate 51,421 downwards.
AGTAGACGCAAGAGGGAGGACATATGGGAACATATGTATATGTATAACTGATTCACTTTGTTATAAAGCAGAAACTAACACACCATTGTAAAGCAATTATATCCCAATAAAGATGTTAAAAAAAAAAAAACAAAAAACCACTGGCACCTGGGGGCGGGAGGTTGACTGTGAGCATGTATCTTTTCGATGTCTCCAAATAAAGTTTTTAAATGTATAAAATTGCAAAGGAAACCAATTATACTGAAATATAATTATCTGAATATTTTACATTGTGAGAGGACAATGTGAGTCTTGTCCTTAAGGGATTTATAGTCTACTTGGCTATGTATTAACCTTATCTGGCTTAACATGCCACGGAGCGACTAAGCCCATGCGCAACAACTATTGAAGCCTGCACACCTAGAGCCCGTGCTCTGCAGCAAGAGAAGCCACTGCAATGAGAAGCTCGTGCATCGCAATGAAGAGTAACCCCCCACTCGCTGCAGTTAGAGAAAGCCCACACGTAGCAACAAAGACCCAACGCAGCCGAAAATAAATAAATAAATAAATAAATAAAAATTTTTAAAAAGCTGTTATCTGAACTTCATGTAGCAGCAACACTAGCTACATCAGGAAGCACGTTCCAAGCTCTGCTCTAGTGCTGGTCAGCTGCAGAGCCCTGAATAATTTACTTAAACTGTTAGAGTCTGGTTTTCTCATTTGTCCTAAAGGATCATAGCACGTTCAGAGCAATTGTGAGGAAATAGAGCACAGAGAACTTTTTATAAACTGTAAAGCAAGACACAAATGATAATTATTTTAAACACTGTCAAAGAAAAAAAAGTGTCCCACACTGAGAACAGACAAACCGTGTTCTGGGTCTTCCTCACTGGCCTGAGATATTCACGAGTGGCACCTATTTAAGAGCAGACTGTGTGGTGGGGTCCTGGCCTCTGTCTAACATCCCTGAGGCGTCTGTGTGAATCCATCCTATGGCCTTAGGGTCCCTATCATCAGTCCCTTGCTTCTGAGATTCGGTGATTTCTGATCAATAGTTGCCTTGCTTGGTGCCTCCCATCATCCAGTTGATAGGGATAGAATAAGATAGTTACACAGCTAGAAATCCCACTAGGGGAAGCTAGATAGAGAGAGACTTTAGGAGATCACCATAAGCTAGACACCAACCAGAAAATGCCCAGAACATCTGGCAGCTAAGCAATAATCATAACATTTTGAAACTAAACAGACTTAGGCCACTACCATAGAAAAATGGATACAAGACCTGAATTTGGCCTTGGGAGGTCAATAAGATAATGGAACCTGAAAAAACTGCATTCCTGCATGTAGCCAAGGCAGAAACATAGGTGAAAGGGGAAAGAAACTAGGTGAAAGGGGACATTATAGCGAAACCTGAGATGAATTACCATATTTTAATATATGTTACCACCCTTTCGTTAATATACATATGATTTTAAAAGCGCCATGACAGTCCCAGTTAGACTGTATAGGGTCAAAGGAGGAAATGATGATATAAGCCTTTATGTCTACCCAAGAATGAAGAAGAAGGTAGTCTTCTTCCCGCTCTAATTTTTCTCTGATTATAAAAACACAGCCCTCTTTGTTCTCAGGGCTGCACTCCCTTGCCTGCCAGCTTGTATCTCTCACAAGCGTCCTATGCTAATAAACTCACTCTTTGCCTGTCACTTTGCCTCTCACTGAATTCTTTCTTCAGTAAGTCCTGAGGCCAGGTGTGCAGCTTCAATCAAATGACTGTGGATTCGAGTCCCCTCCTGAGTCAGAGACTGTGGGTTCGAGTCCCATCTGAGGAGTACAGTTTCAGTGTGAGGCTTCCTCTGTAAAGAGTGATGGGAACACCTGTTCACGACTTCATGAAACAAAACTGAAATCATTACCTAGTTAGCTGCTCACAGATTAAAATCTGCAAACTTGATTTCCCGAGTACAAACCCCCAAGATTTGCAAACACACTCTGCTGCAGGTCACCTCTTCATTACCTTGCTGGTTCCCTGATGATAATCTGGTTGATAAACCATGACATATGATCAATTTGTCTAAGATGTTTTGTCTTTATCACCACTGTTATTAATATTAAAAGTAGTGAGGGTCGATACGCCCCCAAACTGCCTTTCATGGTCTCTAGCAGACATAATTCCTTTCTCATCCTCTAGGTTTCTGAATGTTTGAATTCAGTGTGAATTCACTCGCCATGAAACTGCAACTAAACCATCAAACACAATGGACAGGCTAAGCTCAGTATACACTGGGGGTTCTGAGTGCTGCCCCCAGACAAGCCCCTGCAGCCTTGTGAACCAGTTAGAGATGCAAAATTCTCAGACCCACCCCCAGTCCTGTGAAATCACAGCCCTGTCTCCCCAAGCCTGTCTCCCCAAGCCTGCTGGTAGCTCTGATGCTCACTAGGGTTTGAGAAGCCCCAGGTTAGAATAGCAGGAATGGTTTCTTTCTTTGCCCATCTGTAGCTGTGATAAACAAGTATTTGGGGTTCTCTCTCTACACTCAGTTTATTTGAAAAGCAGATTTCCAACTAGGGTTCATCCCACCATTAGGTAAGAAACTACTGTTTTTAAATACAGGAAAAAATAGACCTGTATCAACTGGGAACAGATAGAACTGAGGAATCCACCCCCACTGGCTGGGAATGTGGTTGAAAAAATGTGCTTAGAATTGAACCAAAGATGAGAAACCAGGAGAATAATGTTGTTCTCACCTTCATAGCAAAGGAAGACCTGACAGGCCCTAAATGTCCTGCTTCACACTGTGGAGAAGAGGAAAATCTTTTTGACATTACATTTTTTTTCATTTTTAAAAATTGAGGTATAGTTGATTTACAATATTATATATGTTTCAGGTGTACAGCATAGGGATTCACAATTTTTAAAGGTTATACTCCAGGGACTTCCCTGGTGGTCCAGTGGTTAAGACTTCACCTTCCAATGCAGGGAGTGAAGGTTTGATCCCTGGTCGGGGAGCTAAGATCCCAAATGCCTCGTGGCTGAAAACACCAAAACATAGACCAGAAGTAATGTTGTAACAAATTCAATAAAGACTTTAAAAATGGTCCATATCAAAAAAATCTTTAAAAAAAAGGTTATACTCCACTTATATTTATTATAAAATATTGACTATATTCCCTGTGCTGTATAATATATCCCTGTATTTTTTACACAGTGGTTGGTACCTCTTAATCTCCTACCCCTATTTTGTCCCTCCCCCCTTACTTTTTATTCTTATTAAAAGCCACTATCTTTTTGATGTTAGGTTCATTTTATTCATAGCAGTTATGTCTGTTTCAAGTTATCATTTTAAAATGTATTTACTGATCTCTTTCTGTCCCCTCCCCACAATGAAGGCAACCTTTTTATCTGGAGCTTCTAGGTCTCCTCAACTCCTGGGACAGAGCCTGAGGCATTCCAGCCCTCTAAACATATTTCCTAAGTAAGTCAAATGAAGGCTTTACACCCTTTGGAAACGAATTACATTTGCTCACAAAAAGGACCACTAAGGAAAAATTGTGGTATCTTTGTCAGCTCCAGCTACCATAACAAAATACCACAGACCAGGTGGCTTGAACTACAGATACTTTCTCACATTTCTGGAACCTGGGAGTCTGAGATCAGGGTGCCAGCATGGCTTGGTTCTGGTGAGGGCTCTCTTTCTGGTTTGTAGACAGCCGGCTGCATTCTCACTGTCCTAACATGGCAGAGAGAGGGCTCTGGTGTCTCTTCCTCTTCTTTTAAAGGCACTAATCCTATCTTGGGGCTCCACCCTCATGAACTCATCTAAGCCTAATCACCTCCCAAAGACCCCACCTCCAAATACCATCCCACTGGGGGTGGAGGCTTCAACATGTGAATCCTGGGGGGACACAATTCCGTTAGTAGCAAGTGGATTGTTCTGAGAATTTGAATTTCATCCAGGGTTTAGTCAGTGATGAGTAAGAGAGCCACTGTTTGTATTAGGAGATTGTAAATTATAATCGTTGTGGGGGTGGGAAGGGACTGAGGGTAGGAATCCAGGATCTCACAAAGCCACAGACAAGTCTCCCATGTGAACCAGATGCTCAGGGATGGGGCAGGGTTGAGTTCTATGGATGTGACATCTTCCACTCTTCCAAGAAGAGGTCAGGGCTGCATTGACAGCATGCTCCTTCCACTCCTCAGTGTATCTTCCAACATCAGGTTCAGGAGATCTAGAGCTTTGAGGGGTTCTTTTGAATTTCCCCAAAATGATATGCAAATTTTTCTGGGGAGTGAGTCTGTAGCTTTCATCAGAATCTCAAAGGAATCTAAGACCAACAGAAGGCTAGGACTGCTGGGTCTGACTGCAGCCTGCTGAGGTGGAATAATTTTGTAAGGTAGGTATGCCCTCAACTTGGTTGAATTTTCTTTCTGTAGCTTCCCTGGAGGGAGTCCATAGAATGCCCAACTCAGCATGAGGTTGGGGGTCTCTCTGTAGCCAAGAGAGGTGGGGTGGAAAAGGGATTACACAGACACACACACGAGATGCAAACTTCCTCCTCTTCCACTCACAGCTGATGAGCCACCTCACACTCAGTGGGAAAACAGAATCCACCAGAGGAAATGCCTCCTCCCTCCTTCCGATCTACACTGACATGGAACAGGCACAATCTGACTACGGCCAAGAACATGCAACCATTCCCTTTGGCATCCTAACCTGTTCTGGCCTCTCCTGTCACTTAACAGCTTTCCCTGAACCCACCCTACTTCCGGCACACCTTGCTTGTGTCTTCACTCCTTCCATGAACTCCAGCCTCTTCAATTAGACTTCCAGCTCAGCCACTCCACTGAGATTACTTTTCTCCTGGCCACCAATGGTCTGCCTCTTGGCAAATCCAGTGAACGCCCAGTGTGTTCATCTCATTCAACCCAGAAGGCCAGTCCCCCATTTTGAAATCTCCTCCTAATTGAACTTCCCTCTCATTCCCTCTCCTGGCTTTGCCATAGCCCTGGAGGTCCCAGCTTCACCACTTTGCTGGCTTATACTTCTCTCTTCCAGCACCCTGGGGTTGGCATGTGGAATGAAGATCTGACTCTACTTTTCGATGTTTGATGACTGCCTTTAAGCCCCCTCGCCTCCCTTCCCTGCTGGTGCACATCTGGACACACTGGTAAGAAATTTGGTGCTCCTTCCTTTGGCACCATCAGGAGACTCAAACTGAATGAGCCCCTGCCTGTGTGGCAACCTACAGCTTGGCCCACCCGCTAACCATGATGAAACCCCGAGCCAGTCTCCCTTCATTGTGCTCTCAAGCCTTTTGCACCTGCTTGCGAAGGCTGCCCTGCTCTCCCAGAGACCTCATTTATGTAAGTGAAGGGGATCAAGATATGCCACCCCAAGTATGCTCCTTTGGCATAGAGATTATTTTAAGCTAAAGGCATTTGAGATACAACAGATGCCCTTCCCTATCTACCTGAAAGCAGGGCACCAATTTCACTTGAGAAAGGTGATCCCTCCCTCATATCAGGGAGAGAAGAGCACTCTTATCACCTGAGACAAGGAGTCAACACAGACTTGCACTTACATAAACAGACCTTACTAAAATTACCCTTATCTCCCGTTAGTTCTACTATGTATTTCCTCATCACTTACCCACAATTTATTGTCCCTTGAAGCCCAATTCCCCTTCCCTTTGTTAAAATGGTATATAAGTCTCTGAGTCTAACCACTTCTTTGAGTTTTCTTTTCCGTGAACTCTCATGCACATAAATATTAATAAAAATTGTGTGCATTTTCTCCTGTTAATCTGCCATTTGTTAGCTTAATTCACAGCCCCTCTTTACAGAATATAAGAGCATAGAGGAGAAGTTTTTCCTCCCTGATGTTAAGTAATAAACCTCTTCATATCATTTTGCTGTGTATGTGGCTTTATCAGTCTTGACATCAGAACCTAAATTATGTGGGGCGAGGGTGTCTCTCCAGTTTTGCAGGAACAGTCACTGACTCCTCTTTTCTAGTTATACTCACACCTTTGCTAACGTTATCCAGTCCCATGGCTTTAAATAACATCTAGATGCTGCCCAAATAATAGAGAGCCCAGAACCCTCCCCTGAACTCCAGACTCAAATTTCTACTCCTTAGTTACTACTTCAATATCTCCAAGTTTAAATTTAAACAGGATTCTTCAACAACAACACATTAAAATCATCATACATCATGATCAAGTGGGATTTATCCCAGGGATGCAAGGATTCTTCAATATCCGCAAATCAATCAATGTGATATACTACATTTACGAACTGAAGAATAAAACCCATTTCAATAGATGCAGAAAAAGCTTTTGACAAAAGTCAACACCCATTTATGAAAAAAACTCTCCAGAAAGTGGGCATAGAGGGAGGCTACTTCAACATAATAAGGACCATATATGACAAACACATAGCAAACATCCTTCTCACTGGTGAAAAACTGAAACCATTTCCTCTAAGATCAGGAACAAGACAAGGATGTCCACTCTCACCACTACTATTCAACTATTCAACTTCCACTATTATTTGGAAGTCCTAGCCAAGGCAATCAGAGAAGAAAAAGAAATAAAAGGAATACAAATTGGAAAAGAAGAAGTAAAACTGTAACTGTTTGCAGAAGTCAGGATACTATACATAGAAAACCCTAAATATGTCACCAAAAACTACTAGAGCTAATCAATGAATTTGGCAAAGTTGCAGGATGCAGAATAAACACACAGAAATCTCTTGCATTCCTATACACTAACAACGAAAGATCAGAAAGAGAAATTAAGGAAACAATTCCATTCACCATCACATTAAAAAGAATAAAATACTTAGGAATAAATCTAGTAAAGGAGGCAAAAGACCTGTACTCAGAAAACTATAAGGTACTGATGAAAGAATCAAAGGTGACACAGATGGAGAGGTATACCATGTTCTTGAATTAGAAGAATGAATACTGTCAAAATGACTATACTATCCAAAGCAATCTACAAATTTATTGCAATCCCTATCAAATTACCAATGGCATTTTTCACAGAATGAGAACAAAAAAATCTTATAATTTGTATGGAAACACAAAAACCCTGAAGAGCTAAAGCAATCCTGAGAAAGAAAAACAGAGCTGGAGGAATCAGGCACCCTGACTTCAGACTATGGCACAAAAACAGAACTATAGATCAGTGGAACAGGACAGAAAGTTCAGAGATAAACCCATGCACCTATGATCACCTAATCTATGACAAAGGAATCAAGAATATACAATGGAGAAAAGACAGTCTCTTCAATAAGTGGTGCTGTGAAAACTGTACAGATACATGTAAAAGAATGAAATTAGAACACTCCCTAACACTAAACACAAAAATAAATTCAAAATGGATTAAAGCCCTAAATGTAAGGCCAGACCTTATAAAACTCTTGGAGGAAAACATAGGCAGAACACTCTCTGACATAAATTGCAGCAAGATCTTTTTTGATCCACCTCCTAAAGTAATGAAAATGAAAACAAAAATAAACAAATCAGACCTAATTAAACTTAAACGCTTTTGCACAGCAAAGGAAACCATAAACAAAATGAAAAGACAACCCTCAGAATGGGAGAAAATATTTGCAAATGAAGCAACCAACAAGGGATTAATCTCCAAAATATACAAACAGCTCATGCAGCTCAATATCAAAAAAACAAACAACCCAATCCAAAAATGGGCAGAAGATCTAAGAAGATATTCCTCCCAAAAAGATATACAGATGGCCAAAAAGCACATGAAAAGATGCTCAACATTGGTAATTATTAGAGAAATGCAAATCAAAACTACAATGAGGTATCACCTCACACCAGTCTACAAACAATAAACGCTGGAGAGGATGTGGAGAAAAGGGAACCCTCCTATACTGTCAGTGGGAATGTAAATTGGTACAGCCACTATGGAGAACAGTATGGAGGTTCCTTAAAAAACTAAAAATAGAGCTACCATATGATCCAGCAATCCCACTCCTGGGCATATATCTGGAGAAAACTATAATTCGAAAAGATACATGCACCCCAATGTTCATTGCAGCACGATTTACAATAGCCAGGACATGGAAGGAACCTAAATATTCATTGACAGATGAGTGGATAAAGAAGATGTGGTATATATATACAATGGAATACTACTCAGCCATAAAAAAGAATGAAATAATGCCATTTGCAGCAACATGGATGGACCTAAAAATTTTGAGTGAAGTAAGTCAGAGAAAGACAAATATCATATATTACTTATATGTGGAATTTTAAAAAATGGTACAAATGAACTTATTTACAAAACAGAAATAGAGTCACAGATGTAGTAAATAAACTTATGGTTACCAGTGTGGAAAGTGGGGAGAGGTATAAATTAGGAGATTGGGATCAACATATACACACTACTATATATAAAATAGATAACTAATAAGGACCTACTGTATAGCAAATGGAACTCTACTCAGTATTCTGTAATGGTCTATATGGGAAAAGAATCTAAAAAAGAGTGGATATATGTATATGTATAACTGATTCCCTTTGCTGTACACCTGAAACTAACACATTGTAAATCAAATATATTCCACTAAAATATTTTTTAGAAAACAGAATTCTTCACTTGTCCTTTCCCTCCATCCCAAATAAACAGCACATTTACCCAGTTTCAAGCCAAAACCCTAGAATTTATCCTTAACTCCTCCTTCCATTCATGTGCCACATCCAATTTGTATATGCCCTTCAAGGTATCTCCAAGTAGCCGCTGAATCCTCCTTTCCATATAGTGCCCACTGCCTGTCCAGCCACCATCACTTCTCATCTGATGGCCACATGTGTCCTTCTCTCCACTTTTGCCCCTTGGCAGTGTTCAGACCAGGAAGCTGAACAAGCATTTGTAATACGAAGACTCATCTCTCTCCCCTGCTTACAGCTCTGCCCACTGGAATAAAATCCATCCTTGATTTCAGGAGTCTGCTTGCCTCTTCCACTTTTCTCTCTCTCTGAGTTCCAGTCAGACTGTGGACAATCTGTCACTTCATCACATTCTGCGATCCTACCTGGAGGCATTTGCCTGGGCAGCTTCCTTCTCCTCTGATCTTAGCATCCTTAAAACCCAGCTTCCATGCCCCCTCCTCCACAAGGCCTTCCCGACCATCCTTAAAACTACAAGCAGGTATGAAAACTTGAATTATCCTGTTTACCTGAGTGCTAATTGTTTTATTTCTTCCTGCAAATATCTCCTTCAACTTGACAACTTTCCTCTCTCTGCTGTGGCAGAACTTCTTGAACCTGGCATCTTGCTTCTCAACACTGTATGCTTTCATGAGAGTAAATGCTATTTTTCCAATCCCAAGCACAGAGCCTTACAATAATACACACACAATAATCATTTCTGTATAATAATAGATGACCGCATGTACAAATAAATGAGTAAATCACATGTCCTGGAACAGGGCTCTGTTGACCATCAGTTCAGGATATATAAATTAAAAAATAAAATATTTGAATATAAATTTCCAAAGAGCAGAAGAAAGTAAAGGTAAACATTTATCCATTTTCTGTATGGGAAGATATGTGTACACTTAATATAAATGGAAGAAATTACAAAGTAAAAATTTGATGTCATGGATTGCATTGAAAATGTAAAAAATGTAAAACAATTTTTACATTTAAAATTACATACCACAAAGAGAGAAGGAGTGTGTAACAAACATGATGAGCTTAGTACTCTTATTCCTGATTTGTACATAGTGATTAGAGAAAACATGACCCCTAGAGTTTAGTGAGGACAGAGAACACTATTCTCTGTGTTTAATAAATAGTAAACTATTTATTAAAGAGGATTAAAAGAAGAGAAAGTATATTCCACCTTACTAGAAATCAAAAATGCAAATTAAAACAATAAGATATCCACTTTTGTCTCTCAAATTAGCAAAAGGTTTCAATGGCAAAACTGTAATGAAACAGCTGATGGGAAAATAATTTGGTATAATTTTGTGATTTTTAAAAAATGCCTTAAAATGATTTTATGAACACTAACCCAGTAATCCCACTTCTCTGAAATTATCCTTAAAGAAATAACCAGAAAAGGCAGAAAAGATTTATGCACAAAATTTTATGTTACTTAATTAAAAATGTATCTTTGAAACAATTTAGGATATTATTATTTGAGTAAAAGTTAAGTAAAATGTAGCTCATTCATGTGAAAAACTATAATAAGGCCACTAAAATGTTTACAAAACCTGTGTAATGGCTTGAGAAAATTCCTGTGACATAATGTAAAGGAAAAAAGGAATGATATGAGAGGATACATTCATGTAGGCATACATAGAAATGTACTAAAAAGAAACAGAAAGATATATAAACAACCAGAAAGAAACATAGAGTTTATTCCTTCTCTAAGTATCAAATATTTATAATTCCTGGTAACTCTACAGGTCACAAATGAGGTTTTAATATTTTAGCATCATAAATATTTGTTATTGGCCACATTCAAACCCAGTCCATTCAGCATCCTTCCGTCTGAAACCTGTTGTTTTACCCCAGGCCACACCCATCTAGTCAACCCATCTCTCACTGGTCCACAGGGTGTTAGGCGTCCAAGAACACAAGGTAAATATAATGTGCATTAACTAAGTTAAAATTTGAAATCTTGAAAATAATGCAGAGCTTCATGAGGTTGATGAAAATCTTAGGGAAACACTGCTCAGATCAGGTTAAATCTGCTGCGAAAAGATTTGTCCCCCTAAAAAGGATTATGTAATGGTTAAAGAGAAGAAAATAAAGATCAGTGCTGTCAATGAGAATGATTTGAGTATCAATTTGAGAAGCCCTAAGGAAAGTTCTTTTTTCTTTTTTGTCAATTAAACCCTTGATGGTTAGGCTGTCAAATTCAAAAGTAAAGTGAAGAAAACATCCCAGGCCAAGTTGGTGGTGTGCGCATGGGCAGGGAACCAGAGAAGTCTGGAAGGGCGGTGGGACCACACTCTAGGGATCCTGGAGCTCCAATTGCCTTAGGTCTTCAGTTCCCCAAGTCTCTGCCCAATTTTCATATCCCATCTGGGGCTGATGTGAGAAAGGGTTGGGTCATGTACAAGGCCAGAGTGCCCCCTCTGAAATGATTCAGCCTGGGGACTAACCTAAGTATTTATTATAGGAAGAAGGTGCTGTACAGATGGAAAAGGAAATGTGCAATTTTAAGGAAGAGAAATCAGTGGGCATCTAGAAGACCTAAACTACATTTCAGCATTTCCAGATCCTGGGCTAATTAATTCCAACCTCACAGAGCCTAGCATTGGAGACTCTTAGTAAGTGTCAGCCTCCTTCCTGCCTTCATTCAAGTTCTGAAAAATTCTCGTCCACCTGCACACCTTCCAGGCTTCACGGTTATGACATATTTTCATAATTAGTTTGAAGACAGATTCACTGCTTTATTCGAGAGTCTTGTCACTTAAAATATTAACTGCCATTAGATTTTGCAGTAGGTGTATCCAGAGGTTATCACCATAGCAGTAATTTCTAAGCTAAGACTCTACAAAAGTGGCCTAGAAACTCCGATTTGCCCTTTGTTTCTCCCTGACATTTCTCAGTTTGTTTCTCATGTACTTATGTGATTAATAGAATATCACTTGGTGAACTAAATTCCCCAAACCTGAATAGTTACAGTAATATAGCAGCTGTGACAAATTACTCAGTCCTGTCTTGCCAGACAAATAATTTTTTTTCAGACTTCACATTCATAAAATAAAACTGTGTAAACATTCTAACCAGAAGTATAGAATTTTAGCTTTTCCTAACCAAAGTGGATCACGTCACTCTAATACAGTGTATTCAGATTATACAAATCTACACTTTCTGACTTGTGCTGTACATCAGGGGTCCCCAACCCCCAGGCCGTGGACCGGTACTGGTCCTCGGTGTGTTAGGAACTGAGTTGCACAGCAGGAGGCAAGCAGCAAGCGAGCAGAACTTCATCTACCTCTCCCCATCGCTCGCATCACCGCCTAAACCATTCCCCCCACTCCTCCCGCATCCCGGCCGTTGGCCCATAGAAAAATTGTCTTCCACAAAACTGGTTGCTGGTGCCAAGAAGCTTGTGGACTGCTGCTCTACATTATGAATATCTACAGTGGTAAATAAAATGCCTGAAAAACAGTGACCATCATGAACAAGGAAAAGTGTCGTTAATAAACACTCTGAAATATTATACAACAGAGAAACTTTTTGCTGAAGATCTGTGGGTCAAGCATGATTTCTCTTTGGTTTCGAAGCATGTTTATTTTGTGGAGAGATGTAAGAATAAAACAAAATGAACCAAAAAAACATTTCAATGATGGGAAGTAGAATTGCTTGATGACGCTGTCTATGCAATTCACAAAAATATACAGGTTGTTAACGTATTTAGCTGTTCAGCCTCTGCTGGGCATGCCCTTTTTCATCAAGCGTTCCACTTTGCTCCCCAGGCAACCTCTGCATCCCACCTCAGCTGATCACCCTTTCCTGAGCAAGATTCAAGCCTCCACCTGCCTAGGAGGGGCTTTCTCAGCTGACAAAAGTCCACAGTCCTCACCAGCAATTCCAAAATCCAGACATTTTCAAAGTCAAATCTTTGCCTGAGTTCAAGGCACCAAAGCCCAACCTGAGGTTTCTTATATTCTTCATTTATTTCACTTAGTATGAATAATCATACGATTCATTGCACAAAATATTAATATGTTTGATTTGGGGCTGCTGCCCAGCCCTGACAGAGGTGTTTTATATTAGAGAACATGCTCCCTATCACTTTTCTAAAATCTGAAAGCTCTCAGTCAGTGAGATGTTTCTAACCCCTACAGGTCTCAGTGAAGGGATCTTGCACCTGTGTATGTTGGGTAAGAGGATCCTATGCCTTCGTTTACTCTTGAGTTATTCCCTGGCAGGTGCCTTCATGATGCTGACCCCTCCCCACCCCTGGGTATGGCCCTCTGATTCTCCAACACCAGCTGGTGTCCAATTCAATTCAATTCCACCATCTATTCAGAGATGGAGTTAAATCCCACAAGTTGAAAGGCTCAGTCCCAGGAGACCACCCCCCACCTCAAGTGCCAGTCCCAACGGCCATTCATACCAGCCCCATCCTGAGGCTACTGAGGGGCCCCACCCTGAGTCACTTCATTAGCGCGAACTCATATCTGGTGGAAAGGGGCTCCTTATGAAGAGCAAGACCCTTCTATCCTCAGGAAACCCCAAGGATTTTAGGAGCTCTGTGCCAGGAACCAGGGACAAAGACCAGATATTTTTTTTTTGCACCACAGTCCCAAGCACAGTACTGTTGGCCGTCCATGTGGCGGAGACCCAGAGCAGGGCTGGCCACGCTTCCCTCCTTTGTTCCTGACCCTGTGTCCCCAGGGCCTCAGCTAGTTCACACAGGATCTTTGCGTGAACTAGGAAGGCAAACTGAAGAAGCCTTTGCTTGCCCTGGCTCCCATCCCAGGGCCCACAGCATGGCAAGCCGAGCAGGCTGCATTTCAGCCCACCCGCCCACATCAGCCCTGCAACAGCCCATGCCCTGCATTCATTCTGCACATCCCATAGAACCCAAGGCTGCACAGCCTGACCACACTGACAGGCTGCATGGGTTTTAGAAAGTGATTCTCTGTTCTGCTGACAACCAGCCTGAAATTTTCCCAGCACAAGAAACACCATGTTTACAGTGGAATATAGATAATACCAACAGAATGTAGACAATTTTTCTAATAGAGCACAAACAAGGTAGCTGCCAAAATGACCAGCAGCCCATTACCCAGTGACAACTCTGTGCTTATCAATGACCTCCCAAGGCCGTTCACCTCACTCCTCCACAATGCGTTTGAGAGCTCCATTGGAGGATCCTGCTTCCTGGTGGGCAACGTCCAGCCCAGAGCTGGTGGTAACCTCCCTTGTCACCCAGCGCAGGCTCAGCCCCATAAAAGCCCACCCAAGGGACTTCCCTGGAAGTCCAGTGGTTAGAACTCTGCGCTTCCAAGTCTCCCCCTTGCTGAGCCTCTCTCTCGCTCCTCTGGGGCGTTTCCTCCCCTTGCAGTAAAAAGCTAATAAATCTAGCGGGTGCCCTTGGCAAGTTCTCTAAAGGAAAGTTTAACATGGAAGAGCGAAATGTTTAAACGATGGGCCAAACGTGATCTCCCCCTTAATTTAGTGAAAAACACCCAAGGAATTACACACATGCCCTCAGTCTGTGCATATCCACAAAAGAACTTCCTGCTTCCACCCCTCCACTCACATTTCAAAAAAACCCACCTCCACCCATAGGAGTTTCTACTCCCTGGACCCCCTCGCTCCCCCAGGTGGAGGTGCAGGAAGGAGCTGGCCTGGGGCACTCCACCTCACAGAACCCTCCCAGGAGGCATGGGCCCTTTAGAATCTCCAAACTCGGTTTAGTTGCCACATACTCGCTTTATTCACTTGATTGTCCAGTGGGCCACGTTTAAGTAGTGCACACACACATTTACACAGCCACATACATACTAAAGACAAATGTTAATTCTTAAGGGGAAAAATATAGAGATTTGGATTGACATATATGCACTACTCTATATAAAATAGATAACTAATAAGGACCTACTGTATAGCACAGGGAACTCTACTCAATACTCTGTAATGGCCTATATGGGAAAAGAATCTAAAAAAAGAGTGGCTATATGTATAACTGATTCACTTTGCGGTACAGCTGAAACTAACACAACGTTGTAAATCAACTATACTCCAATAAAAATTTTTTTAAAAGAAAGAAAATATATAGTAAACATTATTTTGCCAGGGCCACCTCTGACGGTGACACAAACTCTAGTGAAATCTTTAAAATGATTGTGTGTTAAGAGTTGATTAATTCTCAGCCAAGGATTGCCTCATCCCCAGCTGTGTTTTGGATGTACAGGGAAGGATGAAGATCGTGTTTCATTTTCCAGATATGCGAGCAGTCAGGTGAGCTGAGTGCCTCTGTCCTCTGCAGACTGGTCGTCATTCTAATTAGAGCTACTCATGGGATTTCAGATTGCTGGAGGCTCCAGTCCTTGGCATGGGCAGCATTCTGAGCCCCAGTGCCAATGACAAGTAAGACAAATTAGCCAGTTCACAGGAAGGAATTTTTCCTTGTGGCACCTGACCTGTATTCTAACTCCTACAGAACAGCACACAGGAGGAGTCTAACAATGAGTGTGTGTTTCATCTTGTTCTTTTCATGCTTTCAGGAATAAGGCACAGGGATCTGAGCTGAGCACCAGAAGAGCCATTTTCTAAGCATGGGCGTGAGATCAGGAAATATTGTAATCAAAAGAAAAACCAAATGTGTAACATGAAGGACTACTGTTAATTTGAATTTTTATAAAAAATAGGTATTATTTTTGAAATCTGAAAAATAGTTATAAGATAGCAACAATCTATACAGATTTAAAAGGGGAATAATATTTGTAAATATTTTATTTATATAGTTATAAAAATAAAATAGCAGTTTACTCTGAAAACAACAGGGTCTT
Source organism: Neophocaena asiaeorientalis asiaeorientalis (assembly GCF_003031525.2). Classification (NCBI taxonomy): domain Eukaryota; kingdom Metazoa; phylum Chordata; class Mammalia; order Artiodactyla; family Phocoenidae; genus Neophocaena; species Neophocaena asiaeorientalis. Next base: position 35,928 of record NW_020175389.1, on the reverse strand, counting down.
AAAAAACATAGAAGTTCATTTCTCTCATGTGATGATACAAGTGCAACCAACTCAGGACTGTTGAAAAATGTAGATTTTATTATTATCCAGGTATGGTGAGGACAACAGATCAGATGGTTGTCATTGAAAAGACAGTTTGTTACCCACAGTTTCCAAGAGGTGGGAGCATGCCATGCAGGGCCACTCAGGGAAGCACCAGGATCAGCCAGGAGGCAGAAGAAAAGGAGGAAATGTGGACAAAAGCCTTTTTTTGTGGTTTCTGCAGGAAGGAACAAGCAATACAGGATAAGTAGGTTTAGAATTATCTAGTTAATAATTTCAGCAGGCTCTGAGGCACAGGGGCTGTCCTTGGTTGTCTGGTATCTGGCCCTGGGCTGATCAGGCCAGGGGGATAGTGACTCAGAGTGTGAAACCCAGTAGAGGAGGTGGTTGAGGTGTGAGCTCTGCTGGGTTGGTTTGTGTATGAAAAGCATGCTCCTTGTGACTTCTTAGCTATTTAGGAATTGGCTAGCCCTGGGAGGAGCAGTGTCTACAGGATCGGCAAGACCTCAGATGTCAAAACATCAGAAATACAAAAAATAAAAGGGTCTGATTAATACAATGACAGATAAGGTGATTTCCTCAAGCAGAAAATGTATGTGATCATCCCTTGCTTCTTCCCTCCCTCCCCCTCTAAAACCTGCAGATCATGAGATTGCCATCCTCAGGGTCTTGCCCCAACTGCATGGTCAAACGTGGTTCACAACCTCACCTATGTTCCAGGTAACAGGAGGATGAAGAGGAAATGAAGGGCACACCCTGCCCTTGGGGAGGAACTAATTGTTCATACACATAGCCTATTGTGTAGAATGAGATCACGTGACCCCCACGCAGCTGCAAGGGCATCTGGAAAATGTAGTCTTCCTTCAGGGCTGGATGTGTTCACCTGGATCAGGGGTTCTATATCACTAATGCAGAATGGAATGATAGAGGACAGCTAGAACCTCTCCCACAAATTATGAGATGAGGGAAGAATGGGAGAATGAAGCTTATAAAAACAACTTGAAATAAACATAGATGATGCAAGAAGAAGAACATTTCAAAAAACAAAAATGGTAACTAATATCCTCAGAAAGATAAGAAAATCCATAATAAGAGGCTATTAAAAATAAATGTTTAGAGATTTTTTAATAATTATAGAAATAAACTCAGCATGTTGCTTAGATGAAATATTTAAGGAAATCGCCTAGAAAGTAAAACAAAAAGACAAGGAAAAAAGGAATGAAAAGAAGAGAAAGTCACAGGGTGAGGCCTAGATCTGAATAACAAGTTTCTGAAAAAGAAGAGAAAAATCAAAGAAATAATTTAAGAAAATTTCTCCCACTGAAGAACCTGAGTTTCCAGACTGAAAATATACCTGGCACAATGGATGGAAATAGTCCCACATCAAGGCATTGCATTCTGAAATTTCACAACCCAAGAACAAGGATGCTACAAAGATTTCAGGGAAAAAATGTCACTTACACAAGACATGAATCAGAATAGCACCAGACTTGTCAGCAGTTAGAAGACAGTAAGGCCATGCCTTCAAAACTGTATGAAAATGACATCCTGGATTTCTATATCTAGCCAAACTATCAACCAAATATAAGGGCAGAATAATGATATTTTCAGACACCCAAGGTGCCATGCACACTTCCTCCAGAAGCTGCTGAAGAATATGCTCAACCAAAATGAGAATATCAACCAGGAAAAAAAGACATGGGATGCAGGAAATAAGAGATGCAACAATGGCCAAGGGGACCCCCAAGGTGATGGAAAGGGATGCCCAAGGACAGCAGCAGAGCACCAAACAGAAAGCAACCAGTCCACATTGGACCAGCATGATCCAGAGGAAAGAGAGTTATCATCACCAAAATTCCTGTTGGTATTTTATTATCTTGTTAATCTGAAAACTCCCTCAGGTGAACTTGGCACAGATTCTTATTTACATTTGATTTGCTGGACCCAGAGGTATGATACTTCTGACAGTCCCACCATGTCTGTCTAGGTACTTTCATTTCACCCCACAAAGTGTTTTGTCTGATATGTGCCTAAGAGTTGGACATCAGCCATGGTAAGCTTAGAAAAACAAAATTCAGAGCAGCCCACTTCCTCTGCCCATATTCTTGCCAGGTATCCAGGTCTTGACCCACATCTTAGCCCTGCAGATGCCCCAAATGTGGTAAGACCCCTATTTCCCAAGGTTCTCTCATGACCTTACCCAAAAGTAAAGCCAGGTTACTTCCCAGGAATTCTCTATGGCTTGTCTTCTCCTGAAAACTTTTAGCCACCCTGGCAATATTGACCTTCCCTTATTCAAGTTAGTCTTGTGCTTGCTATTTAGATTTCAAACCATAGCAATTGTTTTTCTCACACTACATATGCTGATGACAGAAAATGTTGGTATAGTTGTTATTTCTGGAGGGGTTCCATTAAGGGTGAGCCAATAGGGTTTCTAGATGATTGGTAATGTTTTAATTCTTTTTTTCTAACATCTTTATTGGAGTATAATTGCCTTACAATGATGTGTTAGTTTCTGCTTTATAACAAAGTGAATCAGCTATATCCATATACATATATCCTCCCTCTTGCGTCTCCCTCCCACCCTCCCTATCCCACCCACCTAGGTGGTCACAAAGCACTGAGCTGATCTCCCTGTGCAATGTGGCTTCTTCCCACTAACTATTTTACATTTGATAGTGTATATATGTCCATGCCACTCTCTCACTTCGTCTGGGCTTACCCTTCCTGCTCCCAGCATCCTCAAGCTTTTTTGTTTTTATTTCCATTTCTCTGGGAGATGGGTCAAAAAGGATCTTGCTGTGATTTATGTCAAAGAGTGTTCTGCCTATGTTTTCCTCTAAGAGTTTTATACTGTCTGGCCTTACATTTAGGGCTTTAATCCATTTTGAATTTATTTTTGTATTTAGTGTTAGGGAGTGTTCTAATTTCATTCTTTTACATGTAGCTGTCCAGTTTTCCCAGCACCACTTATTGAAGAGGCAGTCTTTTCTCCATTGTATATTCTTCCTTTAACAAAGATAAGGTGACCAAAAGTGTGTGGGGTTATCCCTGGGCTTTCTATCCTGCTCCATTGATCTGTATTTCTATTTTTGTGCCAACACCATACTGTCTTGATTACTGTAGCTTTGTTGTATAGTCTGAAGTCAGGGAGCCTGATTCCACCAGCTCTGTTTTTCGTTCTCAAGATTGCTTTGGCTATTCGGTGTCCTTTATATTTCCATACAAATTGTGAAATTTTTTGTTCTAGTTCTGTGAAAAATTCCATTGGCAGTTTGATAGAGGTTGCATTGAATCTGTAGATTGCTTTGGGTAGTATAGTCATTTTCACAATGTTGATTCTTCCAATCCAAGAACATGGTATATCTCTCCATCTGTTTGTACCATCTTTAATTTCTTTCATCAGTGTCTTATAGTTTTCTGCATACAGATCTTTTGCCTACCTAGGTAGGTTTATTCCTAAGAATTTTATTCTTTTTGTTGCAGTGGTAAATGGAAGTGTTTCCTTAATTTCTCTTTCATATTTTTCATCATTAGTGTATAGGTATACAAGAGATTTCTGTGCATTAATTTTGTATCCTGCAACTTTACCAAATTCATTGATTAGCTCTAGTAGTTTTCTGGTAACATCTTTAGGATTCTCTATGTATAGTATTCTGACATCTACAAACAGTGACAGCTTTACTTCTTCTTTTCTAATTTGGATTCCTTTTATTTCTTTTTCTCCTCTGATTGCTGTGCTAAAATTTCCAAAACTATGTTGAATAATAGTGCTGAGAGTGGACAATCTTGCCTTGTTCCTGATTTTTGAGGAAATTGTTTCAGTTTTTCACCATTCAGAACAATGTTGGCTGTGGGTTTGTCATATATGGCCTTTATTATGTTGAGGTAAGTTCCCTCCAAGCCTACTTTCTGGAGGATTTTTATCATGAATGGGTGTTGTATTTTGTGAAAGCTTTTTCTGCAGCTATTGAGATGATCATATGTTTTTTCTCCTTCAGTTTGTTAATATGGTGTTTCACATTGATTGATTTGCCTATATTGAAGACTCCTCGCATCCCTGGGATAAACCCCACTTGATCATGGTGTATTCTATGCTGTTGGATTCTGTTTACTAGTATTTTGTTGAGGATGTTTGCATCTCTTTTCATCAGTGTTATTGGCCTGTAGTTTTCTTTCTTTGTGACATCTTTGTCTGGTTTTGGTATCAGGGTGATGGTGGCCTTGTAAAATGAGTTTGGGAGTGTTCCTCCATCTGATATACTTTGGAAGAGTTTGAGAAGGATAGGTGTTAGCTCTTCTCTAAATGTTTGATAGAATTTGCCTGTGAAGCCATCTGGTCCTGGGCTTTTGTTTGTTGGAAGATTTTTAATCACAGTCTCAATTTCAGTGCTTGTGATTTTTCTGTTTATATTTTCTATTTCTTCCTGGTTCAGTCTCAGAAGGTTGTGCTTTTCTAAGAATTTGTCCACTTTTTACAGGTTGCCATTTTATTGGCATATAGTTCCTTTTAGTAATCTCTCATGATCCTTGGGATTTCTGCGGTGTCAGTTGTTACTTCTTCTTTTTCATTTCTAATTCTATTGATTTGAGTCTTCTCCTTTTTTTTCGTGATGAGTCTGGCTAATGGTTTATCAATTTTGTTTATCTTCTCAAAGAACCAGCTTTTAGTTTTATTGATCTTTGCTATTGCTTCCTTCATTTCTTTTTCATTTATTTCTGATTTGATCCCTATGATTTCTTTCCTTCTGCTAACTTTGGAGTTTTTTTGTTCTTCTTTCTCTAATTGCTTTAAGTGTAAGGTTAGGTTGTTTATTTGAGATGTTTCTTGTTTCTTGAGGTAGAATTGTATTGCTACAAACTTCCTTCTTAGAACTGCTTTCGCTGCATCCCACAGGTTTTCTGTCATCATGCTTTCATTGTCATTTGTTTCTAGGTATTTTTGATTTCCTCTTTGATTTCTTCAGTGATCTCTTGGTTATTTAGTAGTGTATTGTTTAGCCTCCATGTGTTTGTATATTTTACAGATTTTTTCATGTAATTGATATCTAGTCTAATAGCATGTGGTCGGAAAAGATACTTGATACAATTTCAATTTTCTTAAATTTACCAGGGCTTGATTTGTGACCCAAGGTATGATTTATCCTGGGTAACATTCCATGAGCACTTGGGAAGAAATGTATTCTGTTGTTTTTGGATGGAATGTCCTATAAATATCAATTAAGTCCATTTTGTTTAATGTATCATTTAAAGCTTGTGTTTCCTTATTATTTTCATTATGGATGATCTGTCCATCGGTGAAAGTGGTGTGTTAAAGTCCCCTACTATGATTGTGTTACTGTCAGTTTCCCCTTTTATGGCTGTCAGCCTTTGCCTTATGTATTGAGGTGCTCCTATGTTGGGTGTGTAGATACTTACAATTGTTATATCTTCTTCTTCGAGCGATCCCCTGATCATTATGTAGTGTCCTTCTTTGTCTCTTGTAATAGTCTTTATTTTAAAATCTATTTTGTCTGATATGAGAATTGCTACTCCAGCTTTGTTTCTATTTCCATTTGCGTGGAATATCTTATTCTATCCCCTCACTTTCAGTCTTCATGTGTCCCTGGGTCTGAAGTGGGTCTCTTGTAGACAGCATATATATGGGTCTTGTTTTTGTATCCATTCAGCCAGTCTATGTCTTTTTGTTGGAGCATTTAATCCACTTATATTTATGGTAATTATCAATATGTATGCTCCTATTACCATTTTCTTAATTGTTTTGGGTTTGTTACTGTAGGTCTTTTCCTTCTCTCGTGTTTCCTGCCTAGAGAAATTCCTTTACCATTTGTTGTAAAGTTGGTTTGGTGGTGCTGAATTCTCTTCGTTTATGCTTGTCTGTAAAGGTTTTAATTTCTCTGTCAAATCTGAATGAAATCCTTGCTGGGTTGAGTAATCTTGGCTGTAGGTTTTTCCCTTTCATCACTTTAAATATGTCCTGCCACTCCCTGTCGAATCTGAATGAAATCCTTGCTGGGTTGAGTAATATTGGCTGTAGGTTTTTCCCTTTCATCACTTTAAATATGTCCTGCCACTCCCTTCTACCTTGCAGAGTTTCTGCTGAAAGATCAGCCGTTAACCTTATGGGGATTCCCGTGTATGTTATTTGTTGTTTTTCCCTTGCTGCTTTTAATATTTTCTCTTCTCATTTAATTTTTGATAGTTTGATTAATGCATGTCTTGGCATGTTTCTCCCTGGATTTATACTGTATGGGACTCTCTGTTCTTCCTGGACTTGGTTGACTATTTCCTTTCCCATATTAGGGAAGTTTCAAGTATATTCTCTTCAAATATTTTCTCAGTCCCTTTTTTTTTCTCTTCTTCTGGGACCCCTATAAATCAAATGTTGGTGCATTTAATGTTGTCCCAGAGGTCTCTGAGATTGTCCTCACTTCTTTTCATTCTTTTTTCCTTATTCTGCTCTGTGGTAGTTATTTCCACTATTTTATCTTCCAGGTAACTTATCCGTTCTTCTGCCTCAGTATTTCTGCTATTGATTCTTTCTAGAGAATTTTTAATTTCATTTATTGTGTTGCTCATCACTGTTTGTTTGCTCTTTAGTTTTTGTAGATCCTTGTTAAACGTTTCTTGTATTTTCTCCATTCTATTTCCAAGATTTTGGATCATCTTTACTATCATTACTCTGAATTCTTTTTCAGGTAGACTGCCTATTTCCTCTTCATTTGTTTTTTCTGGTGAGTTTTTACCTTACTCCTTCATCTGCTGTGTGTTTCTCTGTCTTCTCATTTTGCTTAACTTACTGTGTTTGGGGTCTCCTTTACACAGGCTGCAGGTTTGTAGTTCCCTTTGTTTTTGGTGTCTGCCCCCAGTGGCTAAGGTTGATTCAGTGGGTTGTGTAGGCTTCCTGATGGAGGGGACTGGTGCCTGTGTTCTGGGGGATGAGGATGGATCTTGTCTTTCTTGTGGGCAGGACTGCTTCTGGTGGTTTGTTTTGGGGTGTCTGTGAACTTATTTTGATTTTAGGCAGCCTCTCTGCTCATGTGTGGGGTTGTGCTCCTGTCTTGCTAGTTGTTTGGCATAGGGTGTACAGCACTGTAGCTTACTGGTCGTTGAATGGAGCTGGGTCTTAGCATTGAGATGGAGATCTTTGGGAGAGCTTTCGCCATTTGATATTACATGGAGCCGGGAGGTCTCTGGTGGACCAATGTCCTGAACTCGGGTCTCCCACCTCTGAGGCACTGGCCTGACAGCCGGCCAGAGCACCAAGACCCTGTCAGCCACACAGCTAGAAGAAAAGGGAGAATAAAAGAAAGAAATAAAGAAAGAAAAAAATAAAGTTATTAAAAAATTATTAAGAATAAAGAAAATTAAAAAGTAATTTAAAAAAAAAGAAAGAAAGAAGAGAGCAACCAAACCAAAAAACAAATCCACCAATGATAACAAGTGTTAAAACTATCCAAAAATAATAATAATAATGGACAGACAGAACCCTAGGACAAATGGTAAAAGCAAAACTATACAGACAAAATCACACAAAGTCCACCATCTCCATTTTGGGATGATTTGTTGTCTATTCAGGTATTCCAGAGATTGTGGAGATTTAATCCGCTGCTCCTGAGGCAGCTGGGAGAGACTTCCCTTTCTCTTCTTTGTTCACACAGCTCCTGGGGTTTTCTTTGGATTTGACCTCGCTTCTGTGTGTAGGTCGCCTGAAGGCATCTGTTCTTTGCTCAGACAGGATGGGGTAAAGTAGCAGCTGATTAGGGGACTCTGGCTCACTCAGGCCTGTGGGAGGGAGGTGTACGGAATGCGCGGTGAGCCTGCAGCAGCAGAGACCAGCGTGACATTGCAACAGCCTGAGGCGAGCTGTGTATTCTCCCAGCAAAGTTGTCCCTGGATCATGGGACCCTGGCAGTGGCGGGCTGCACAGCCTCCCGGGAGGGGAGGTGTGGACAAGTGACCTGTGCTTGGTCACAGGCTTCTTGGTGGTGGCAGCAGCAGCCTTAGTGTCTCATGCCGGTCTCTGGTGTCCACGCTGATATCCGCGGCTTGCGCCTGTCTCTGAAGCTTGTTTTGGCGGTGTTTTGAATCTCCTCTCTTAGCACACCCCGAAACAATGGTCTCTTGCCTCTTCGGCAGTTCCAGACTTTTTCCCGGACTCCCACCCTGCAGGTGTACTAGCCCCCTTCAGGCTGTGTTCACGCACCAACCCCAGTCCTCTCCCTGGGATCTGACCTCAAAAGCCCGAGCCTCAGCTCTCAGCCCCCACCCGTCCCAGCGGGTGAGCAGACAAGCCTCTCGGGCAGGTGAGTGCTGGTCAGCACCGATCCTCTGTGCAGGAATCTCTCCGCTTTGCCCTCCGCACCCCTATTGCTACACTCTCCTCTGTGGCTCCGTAGCTTCCCCCTTGTCACCCACCATCTCCGCCAGTGAAGGGTCTTCCTAGTGTGTGGAAACCTTTCCTCCTTCACAGCTCCCTCCCACTGGTGCAGGTCCCATCCATATTCTTTTGTCTCTGTTTTTTCTTTTTCTTTTGCCCTACCTAGGTACATGGGTAGTTTCTTGCCTTTTGGGAAGTCTGAGGTCTTCTGCCAGCGTTCAGTAGGTGTTCTGTAGGAGTTGTTCCACATGTAGATGTATTTCTGATGTATTTGTGGGGAGGAAGTTGATCTCCACGTCTTAATCCTCCTCCATCTTGAAGGTCCCCTCGATAATGTTTTAATTCTTAGCTTGAGTGGTAAACAGAGGAACTTGGTTGTTTATTATTATCATCATCATCATTAGAAGTATTATTACTTAAACTCTACGACTTTCATAAATTCTACTGTATAAATCTGTATTAGTTAGCTAGGACAGCCATAACAGAGTTCCACACACTGGGCAACTTAAGCAACAGAAATTTATTTCTCCCAGTCCTAGAGGTTGGAAGTCTATCAAGTTTTGGGCAGGGTTGGTTTCTCCTGAGGCCTCTCTCCTTGGCTTATAGACAACAGTCTTTTCCCTGTACCTTCACATGGTATTCCCACTCTTCTTGTCTGCACATCTTTTCCCTAAGGACACCAATCATATTGAATTAGAGCCCACCCTAATGACCTCAGTTTAACTTAATTACCTCCTTAAAGACCCTACCTCCAAGTATAGCCTCACTGTGAGATACTGAGGATTAGGACTCCAAGGTATAAATTTTGGAGGGACACAATTCAGCCCATAACATTATCATACTTTTCAATGTTTATAATAAAATATTAAAGGAAAAAATAAAAAGCCATAAAAAATTTAAAAGGCAAAAAGAAAATATATATTATGATTAAAGTTTTAAAGTGGTATTTCCTAAGAACAAGAACATTCTCTTACATAACCACAACACAATCATCAAAACCAAGAAATTTAACTTTGGCACAATGCTATTATCTAATCCACAGAACACTGTCTACTGTTGTCAGTTGTCCCAATAATGTTCTTTTTGTGGCTCTTTTTTTTTTTCTGGTCTTTGATCAAATCCATAATTATACAATACATTTTGTTTCATATCTCTTTAATCTCTATTAATCTGGAACAGTTCCTCAGCTTTTGTCTCTTATGACCTTGTAATATTTAAATTACAATTCATTTTCATTACACTAGTTTTGTAGAATGTCCCTCAATTCTGGTTTGTCTGATGTTGTCTCATAGTTAGGTTTTAGAAGGAATACTATCAAAGTATACTTTCACAACGCCTTATATCAAGAAGCACATGGTATCAGTTTGTCCCAATTCTGGCAATGTTAACTTTGGTTGTTTGGTTAAGGTGGATTCTGCCAGATTTCTTTTCTCTAAAATACCATTTTATTTCTTAGTAGTCATTCCACTGCATCAGTAAGTTGTAATCTGTTTTTGTTGTTAATTATTCTGATGCTCAATCATTCCAGATTTGGTGTTGATGCCATTTTTGGTATGTCTCCATCACTCTTTAAAAACACAGAAGTATTTAGGAGTGAAGTAACATGCTGTCTTCAACTTACTCTGAAATGGCTCTGATGGAATACAAGTTATGTTTTAAGGCAGGACAAGAAAATTTAAGCATAACATATTCCCTGCACGTATTGGGCCCTCCCTAATGTGCAGTGTGCATCTGTGTTACATAGAAACCAGACCTTCTCAAAGGTGGGAATGCCTGCTCAACCATAAAGATGAATGTTGTTGTTGTTGTTGTTGATTTTTCATTCTTCTAATGCCAGCAATATAACCCTTTAGATTAATTTTTCTTTTCCTAATTCTGTAAGGGGTCATGGCATCTTGCTGCTCACTTCGTATGTACAGATCTGGACTAAGTACCTTTGGTGAACTTTATGTAAAATGTCAGTGTGTCAGTGTGTCATTTTGATTTACCATCCTTTGTCTTGAAAATGTATATGACTGTGCTTTCAACTTCTAAAAAGTGGAACAGTCCTCAGAGATTGCTGAAAACCTGTCACCCAGGTTATAATTCTCAGGTTGGCTTGAATGACATTCTCTACTTCTCTTTTTGATTGACTATTGATTAATTTTTCATTGACATCTCCAAATATATACATTGAAAGTATACAAACACAAACACGCACACATATATAGATAGAGATAAAGAAAGACAGAGAAAGAGAGAAAGAGAGAGATTACAAACCAGGTGGTTAAAACAACAGAAATTAATTCTCTCACAGTTCTGGCGGCCAGAAGTCTGAAACATGCTATCAGAAGGGCAATGCTCCCTCAAAAACTCCATGGAAGAATCCTTTCTTGCCTCTTCCGGCTTCTCATGGCTCCAGGAGTTCCTTGGATTGTGGCGGAATCATTTCGAATAGCTGTCTCCATCCTGACATGGCTATTTCTTCTGTGTCTCTCTGTGTCCTCTTCTTATAAGGACACCACTCATTGGATTTAGGGCCCACCCTAAATTCAGGATGATTTCATCCTAAGATCCTTAACTAATTATATCTGCAAAGACTCTATTTCCAAATAATATCACATTCTTAGATTCTGAGTGAACATGAATTTTGAGGAGTCACTACTGAGGCCTTCACAGATAAGAAAGCTGAACCACAAATTTATCTCCTGGCAGTAAAAGTGAAAAGAGGAATACAGTTGCATAGTTCCCATTATTAATAAGGAGGAAGCAAGACAGACCTGTGAGGGCAGCAAAGTTTTTTCAACTCTAAGTTCTGAAACATCTTGCATGAGATCCCCTGACCAACAGCATCAGCATCACATGGGAACTTCTTGGAAAGGCAAACTCACCTCACATCTGAATCAGAAATTCTTGTGGGGACCAGCAGTCTGTGTTTAAAAACCCTCCAAGTGATTCTTAGCCTCTCTCAAGTTTGAGAAACCCTGTAATAGATAACATCCTCACAACGTGAAAGTACCTGGGATTCCACACAACTCTTTCTCGTAGCATCCTTTAATAGAAGTAAAATTATGACAACAGCACATACAACTCTCTAGGTGGGAGCTGGGGAAGCAAAATTCAGATGGTCAAATTCAAAATTCGATTTGGAGCAAAATTCAAATTCAAATGGTCAAAATTCAATTATGCCCCTTTTACAATAATGTCACCTATTCCCACCATAAAACCTAAGATTTCTATAAAATCACATATTTGATACATATTTTTCCATACATTCTGCATCTCTTATGCAAACTTTCAACAAGAACTGGGCAGGTACAAGAAGGGGAGATTGGTTATTGACCAATCATCCATTAATTGAAGTGGACCCAAGAGTGTCCTTATCAAAACTATCCCACCTTCCTGCAGTAATTTCCTTAGCTCTAGGCCATCTCCCCAGATGCTGGTCTCCATCAGGCATTTCCATGTTCATCTTTTGATCTCTGAAAAACATAGATCCAACGTCCAAGTTAGCGGGGTTATACTATAGAGTAGATTTATTTTATATTGTAGCCCACAGATTCTCCAAATAAGAATCAGCTTATTCAAAAAGTAGGCTATTGAGCATCACCACAAACCTGCTGTGTCCAAATAAGTTCTGAGAATCAGGCTTTTATACACACTGTGATGACCACCACACATTACAGTTTGCATGCTGGCCACTGTATTGAATATGTGGCTGAAATCTTCTTGACTCACAAGACTTGGATGTGCTGAGTGCTGGTGGAGCTGCACAGGCTGGTTTTGGATGCCCCGCTAACTGTGTTATCTTGTTTCTTAACATTTCAGTACTTCAGTTTCTTCATCTGTAACCTGGGAATGTCAACAGTACCACTTCAGGGGGTTGCTCTGACATTCAATAAGCTAATGTAGGAAAAAGTACTTAGGATAGTGCCCCAAATCTAGTAAGTGCCATATTAATTGTCAGCCATTGTAATCGGTATCATTTTCAAGGCAGCTGTTATCACACATCTTTCAAGTCACACACACACACAAAAATAGCATTTGGGCTTCCCTGGTGGTGCAGTTGTTACGAATCAGCCTGCCAATGCAGGGGACACGGGTTCAAGCCCTGGTCCGGAAAGATCCCACATGCCGCGGAGGAACAAAGCCCATGCACCAAAACTACCGAGTCCTCGTACCGCAACTACTGAAGCCCCATGCCTAGAGCCCGTGCTCTGCAGCAAAGAGAAGCCACCGCAATGAGAAGCCCGTGCACCGCAACGAAGAGTAGCCCCCGCTTGCCGCAACTAGAGAAAGCCCACGCACAGCAATGAAGACCCAATGCAGCCAAAAATAAATAAATAAAATTTTAAAACTCAGCATTTATTTTTGAGAAATATAGCTTCTTGTTGAAACGATCAGGATCATTTTGCCCCAAATACGGCATCACCTGGGCTCCTTCACCTCCTGGTTTCCAGCTGGGCTCAGCCAATGAGAGGCTGGGGATGGGAAGAGAGAGAAGTCAGTTCTTGTTCTCGCCTTTTTCTGCCTCCCTCCAGTCAGAAACCGGATGTGCTCTGTGTAGCCCCTTGACACAATCCCAAGTCCTCACCAGGCTCTGACATCAGCGGCACATTCTTTCTGCCTTTCAGGCCTTGGGGGCTAACTCTCACTAGTCCCCTGTGCCTCACACCCCTTGTTGGATTTTTACCCAACTCTGCAAAGAGTCTCTTCATCTCAGAGATCATGTATCTCCCCTTTTCAGACAAATGATCTCGAGTGTGTCCTGCCAAGACCCTGACGGATACAGATAGATGAGGAGACTTGACTGGTCTCCCTCTCTTTCGATTCCTGGATGTCATTTATATTTTCATGCATTAGGGAACAAGCAAACAAACATATATACAAAGAGTCTTAAAAATATAACAACAAAATGACCGAAGCCCTAGGGACCTGCTAAGGAATTCTAGAGGGTTGTGGAAACCAGACACACTGAGGTCAATGATGGGGATGAATGGGAGGGAGTACCTTCTCTTTCTCTCCCATTTCTGGCCTATAAAATATCCTGAAATGAGAGTGTCTGAGAAGATCCATAGAGATGCTTCCAGTTCCCTGTAGCTGTATAACAAACCTCCTCAAAACTCAGAGACTTAAAAGAACACCAGCATTTATTTAGCTCACAAACCTGCAGTGTGGACAGGCTCACCGGGGACTGTGCATCTTTGCTCCACAGCCATGCCAGTGGAACCAGATCCCCCACAACAGTGGCCCAAGGCAGGGGTCCTGAGAGAGGCCCAGGAAGAAGCCATGTCACCTCTTCTAACACAGCCTCATCGACCACCCAGGCCATTCCTGCAGCAATTGCAGAGCTCCCCAGGTCCAAGGGGAGAGGACAGAGATGCAGCCTCTTTGTGTGCAGTGACAAACATTCCAAAGAGCCCATGGGGCCAGAATGCAGTTGTAGCCAGCATGGGCAAACAGAATCCGTCACTGAGACATGAAGGAAATCAGTAAAGGGTGAACATCAACATTCCCCGCTCTGGATTGCCTTGTTATGATCCTGATAGAGCACCCCTCTATCCCAACCCCACACAAGCAGCTTGAACTTGACCTCACACCCAGGCTGCCTTTGTGGCCTCGTCACCTTTGGACTGTTACATGAGGGCACTTCTGCATTATCCTGAGGTAAACCAGGTGTCACCTAAATCAGTGTTGACTATCAGTTAAATTGCTTCTCGAAGAATGCTACTTGGAGCTTCATTGTTTTTCTTTGTTGGCTGCAAATAATTTTTCTTTGAATCATGATCTAAAATATGGCAGAATGGGAGCTCTTCATTTTCAGAAGTTTGCAAAAGTAATAAAACAATAAATGAACAAAGCTGGGATTCCCAGCATCCACATACTGAAAGCTGAGATCTGCATCCAATTTAATAGTTTCCAGAATTTAAATGTGCTTATGAATACACATGAGATTCCATCCTAATGTCACTCTAAGGGCAAATCTTTCTCCCCCTGCTTCAGTGAGTCTTCACAAAACAGGCATTTCTGGAGTAACTCACTCTTCTTTCGTTCAAGAGCAACCCTGGAGTGTGTGCCAGTCCTGCAGATGCAGCAGTGAGCAAGGTACAGAGGGGGCCAGCAGCACCCTGCCTGGAGCTGAGAGCCATCACCTGAGCCAAATCTAACCTCAGCTGGACTTGAAGGCTTTCTATTCTACAAACCCCTTTATTCACACCCAAACTCCCCTCCAGAGTTGCTACCCTCCCTTCAAGGCCTCCTCTGTGATTCCAGGTTCCTCGACTCGTGATGGACACATGGCTGTAGGTAATCTGTCCTCTGCATGGATCCTATTCTTTCCTGTGCTCTCCACTGCCATCTCCCTACTGATCTATTAATGAATAACTAAATCACCTTTGTTCACATGGGGAAAGAAAAACGTTTCCCAAGTCCTTCCATAGGGAAGGAAAACATTTTTTCCTCTACCCATCTTAGGTTCCTTGGCTGGAGCACTACAAATTAGACTGGCAAAAACCAAATCAACAAGAAGAAAACAAGCAGAGTTTATACTTGCATGCAGCCCGTCTTCATGTGGGACAAACTCAGAGATGAGTTACTCAAAGAGGTAGTTACAACTTGGGGGCTTATATAGCATCTTAACAGAAGAACAATAGATTTGTAGAGAAGTGACAAGACAAAGGAAAAGAGGTTGAACTGTGGGAAGGTCAATATATGGGGGCCATTTGTGGAGTAAGATTTGTCTGTGAAGGCCCATCTTGGTGCCAGCTTCCCATCTTCTTCACGGTCATAAAACTTTCCCAGGAGAGGGGATTTATGGCACTCCCATTTCTCAGAAGTTTCTGCTTTTAGTCAGATAAAGGAAGCTCTGGGAAGGCATCTTTATGTATCTGTTGATTCGTATTTGCCTCCAACTCAAAACAATCTTTATGCCAAATGGCACGTTTGGGCTGGCATGTTCCCATCCCCTAAACTTCCATGATGTAGCTCGGTTTTACTCGACAACGTCCCAAACCTGGAAGCCATCTCTAAGAGATGGCTGCTTCCTCTACCTTCATTCATTCATGGGCCAGGAAGGGTGATCACATCCTTCTGTGCACTATCACCTCTGCTCAGACACTCTTGTCTCCTCTTGGTAGTCCTGTGTCATTACTGATGCCACCTCCTCGCCATGTCCCTTCTGCTTCCTCCAAGGTCTCCACCTCCCTTTGGACTCACCCCTGACATTGGTACTTTCAGCATTTTCAATGATAATCCTTTAACAACTTTCAT
The DNA here is from genome assembly GCF_003031525.2 of Neophocaena asiaeorientalis asiaeorientalis. Classification (NCBI taxonomy): domain Eukaryota; kingdom Metazoa; phylum Chordata; class Mammalia; order Artiodactyla; family Phocoenidae; genus Neophocaena; species Neophocaena asiaeorientalis. Next base: position 20,258 of record NW_020175389.1, on the reverse strand, counting down.
CACAAAAGCTCTTTCCTTCATTTGGATGCTCTTCCAAGCCTGCTGGGCAGGGATCAGCAGCCACCCTTGAAAAAATGAAAAATCGAGGCTTGCAGAGGTTCCAGGCAACTTCTCCAGCCTCACAGCCCATATGACAGAGCAGCCTCTGCACCAATGCTGCACCCCTATTCTCTATGAAGCTTTTTATGGCTGGCCCAGAGCAAGGAGGCTGTGACTGACTCTAGTTTGGGGAACACGTCTGAAGTTTGGGGGAATCCCTCCTGCCCTGCTCCCAAGCCACCACATTTGCAATGCCTCCATCTCTGCTCCACAATGCCATGGAAATCCTGTCCATGCTCAGCACTGCTGTGCACAAAACCTGCACTGTCCCCACACTTTTATTCGTACATATACTGAAGTGTGTTCTCACTGATGAAAATAAATTCTGGTGCATGGCTTTTACACCCAGCATCGTTTTGCCTCTGTGAGATGGTAGCAGAGAAGGGCAGGAGCTGAAAGTGTTCTGCCTAAACTGGGGACTGGGAAGGAAGCGAAAGGCATCAGCAGCTGAGATTCGACATCAGAAACATCTGTGAGGACAGAGGGCCCAGGGCCTTAACACTTGAAGTGGCATCACCTGGGAACTGGCTGGCAAGGCAGAGTTTCAGGACTGAGCCCTGACCTGCAGTCAAAACCTCCATTTTAACAAGATCCCCAGGTGATCTGTGCACACATGACAGTTTGAGGGACCCTGGGCTGGGTAATAGAGAAGGTGAATGGCGGACCCACGGAGGAGGGGAGGGTCTGACAGCGGAGGTCATGCCTCCACTCAAATTTTTTGAGGAGCCCTGCCTGTCCACTCACTCACCTCCAGGCTGAGGAAGGCTGTGGGACTCTAGCGAGCATTTCCCTCACAATGCTTCTGGCACCAAATGAACAGGGTCTTTTCCAACACCGATTCTCCAATTCTCTGACACCAGCCAGGTGTCTTAGAGATAGCATAGACCCCGTAGGTTAAGGGCTTGATCTGGCAAGACTGCCCTCACTTCCGACACCAGGTTGTCTCCTGTACTTCTGATCACCCTGCTGTAAATTCATGGGGTTTCCATGACCCCCTCCTCTGGTTTGATAATTTGCTAGAATGACCCACAGAACTCAGGAAACTGTTCAGTTACCTATTACTAGTTTATTATATAAAGGATATAATTCAGGAAGAGCCAGATGGAAGAGATGCACAGGGCAGTGAGAGAGAATGGGAAGTGGGAACTTCCATGTCCTCTCTGGGTGCACCACCCTCCAGCACCTCCCTTCACCACCCCAGAAGCTCCCCAAACCCCATCAGTGAGAGGTTTCTATGGACATTTCACTATGTAAGCATCGTTGACTAAATCATAGGTTTTGGTGCTTGAGCTCAATCTATAATCCCTCTCCCCTCCCTGGAAGTTGAGGGATGGGGCTGAACGTTCCACCTGGGTCTTTCTGGAGACCAGCCCCTACCTTGAGGCCACCCAGGAAGGACCCCCAGCCCCAAAAGTTATCTCATTAGCAATAAGAGACACTCTTACCACTCCCGAGATTCCAAGGATTTCAGGAGCTGTATGCTAGGAACCAGGGACAGAGACCAAATATGTACCCTTTATTACATCACAGAACCTGTCTCTACCCTGTTTTCACTGGGTATGCTTCAGCTGTGTATGAAGTCTGAAGCATGTAGATTGAATTAGGGTGAGGGATGTGACATCCTGGGATACGAGCCCCCAGAAGGGCGCCCTCATATAAGATGTCCAAGTGTGCAAGAATGCGGTGCTGGAGAGACCATGTGCACAGCGGTGACAATGCTGCCAGATCCCAGCCTCCGCCATCTCCATTGAGGCACAGACATGTGAGGGAAGGGATTTTGGATCCTCCAGACCAGCTGACCTACCAGCCAAGGTACCACTGAATAATCCTGTTGATACCACGCAAAGCACAGGAAGTGGTAGGCTAGCCCAGAGTGAACCCTGCCCCGTAGGACCTGTGAGCGGCATCATGGCCCTGCATGACGCATGCACTTTGGGGCGGCTTGCCACAAGCGATAGAGATTGGAGCAATGTGCAGTGTGGGGATTTGGAGAAGCAAAGCTGTGCTTTCTTAGGGACTGGCTGTTCTTCCTGCACTGGGATCACAGGGATGGGAAATGGGAGGGGAAAGCGCCTGTCCCACCACCCTGCAGCCAGAAGAGTTGTGACTTTCAGCCTTTTAGTGATTTGTCTTCCAAGAACAATTTTCCTATGAGCAAAGAGATTTTCTGGGTTCTGAGTGTTCTTAGGCTTAGCAAAGCTGGGACACCCCTCAATTTACAGATGAGTAAACTGAGGCCCAGAGGGGAGAGGTCCCAAGATAACACAGTAGTTGGAGACCAGAACACCCTGCTAACTAACCTCCACTTGCAATTCTGGTTGTTTCATATCCAGGTGGCCTGTTCTATCCCATGGATCAAGAGAAGGAACAAGCTTCCTTTAACGTGTGTGCTTTGTTCCCGCATCTAAATTTAGCCCCTTAGGTTGGCAACTAGATGTGTTAGGCAGTCTCTAAGCAATACACCTATGTTTCTCATTACATCTTTCATCTCCATGGTTTCGACACTTCCCAACTTCTAGAACCAATTTCATTATCACGTCTCAATGACTTTAGTGGTGAGCTAAACATCAAGCAGGATATTCACACTTAAATACGTAGCATTCAGAATCTTATTTACTTATTCCTACTGGATGCTCTCTTCCCTAGACGAGAGAGGGCCTAATTGAAATGGACTCATACAGATTGATTAATCTGTAGTAACAAGCAGTGACTGAGATAAGACATCACATTCAAAGCATGTCGTAGAATTGCTAACGTAGCTGTAGATGTGGGGGATACTCAAAAAATATTCAAAAATATAAAATTGCTCAGATAACTGAAGCACACCCATTCAGAAACTTTAACAACTCTTGTTGAAAGTGTGTATGTTCTGAGCAGAGAATGTAAGAAGATGAAAACACCTAGTGAGTTTGGCACAGAAATATTCATGAAATAAGTGAATATAAAATCTAACCTAAGCTTTTTGCTATGTCTCTGGGTCACCCTTTTGAACAGTTTTGTTGTCACACAGTAATGTTCTCAGAGACCATGGAGGTGTGTTTACCACCTTAACTCATGGTGGGAGATTTGAGGTTAGCTGGGAAGAGTATACTTGGCAATTAGAAAACAGAGGTGGTCCCTAGACTGAAACAAAAAGAGACAGTGCTTGGATAGTGTGGAACAGTCATGTGCCCTGAGGGGGATAAACAAGTCAAAGGTGCCACTTCCCTGCCCATCACTCTGGAGCCTCCATAAAGCACTTGATCTCACACAAGGCTAGGATTCTTTTTTTTTTTAATTAATTTATTTTATTTATTATTATTTTTGGCTGCATTGGGTCTTCATTGCTGCGCGCGGGCTTTCTCTAGTTGCGGCAAGCAGGCGCGGGCTTCTCATTGCAGTGGTTTCTCTTGCTGCGGAGCACGGGTTCTAGGCACACGGGCTTCCATAGTTGCGGCTCGCGGGCTTCAGTAGTTGTGGCGCATGGGCTTAGTTGCTCCGTGGCATGTGGGATCTTCCCCAACCAGGGCTCGAACCCGTGTCCCCTGTATTGGCAGGCAGATTCTTAACCATGCGCCACCAGGGAAGCCCTAGAAGTCTTAAAATAAATTTAGTAACTAGAATTTGTATGGGGACAGGGTCCTGTACCCCTGAAGCAGCCCTGGTTGCTGGTCAGGCAGCCACCAGGAGGAAAAAGCAGGCTTGAGGCACTGGGTGTAGGAGGGCATCTCTGGACGCCTGCAGTCCCTGCACCAGTTTCCTCACAGCCTCCACCTGAGCCATGGCCCACAAAGCACCCTTAAATATCTCATCCTTATTTTAAGAATTGTGCAGTTTCACATCTCTGTAGAGTGGCCATTTGAACTGCAACCTGGAAATGACTTTAGTTTTACATTTTAGCTTGTTCTTTTTGAGTCTTTGGATTTCATGGGAAAAGTCAGAATTTGGTCTTACTAACTCTGCCTCTAGAAGTTGAAATTTCTTATGACTCTGCAGGTTTACTTAGTAGACCGAGATCCTTTTTCTTTTTCTTTTTTCCCTTTTTTAGGGTATCTCTCAGCACTAGCATTTCAAAGATTCAAGGAACACGTTTTGGGAAACATTGGTTTAGATTAAAGGCCTCCAATCACAACTGAGTCCTCTACGATTTCTCAGAATCTTCCCAGTTCTCTTCTTTCTCTCAGCTTTAACCCCTGCTTTCCCTACCTCCCCAGATCCAACTCTTCCAAATGGGCATACTTACCCTTAATTAAATCCTTCCTGAGAAGTCCTCCAGCTCTAGTGGGTGTGGGACTTATCATCTCAGCAATACCCTTACTTCGATTAAAGCAGGCATCCCTTTGTCCTGCATTCTGATCCTCAATAAATATCAGCTGATTGATCCTATGAGGTCTGTGCTCATAGAAAGTGTAAAAGGAACAAAACTTGGTTAACATATCCACAAAATCATCATCCCTTACTTCTCTAGTTGTTTCTAAGTTTTTTACTGGGCTGAGTCCAATTTCATCATCGTCTGACTGAAGCAATGAACATGGCCTCTGATCTGGTTTCTGGAGGCAATTTTAATGTTGCAACCAGAGGTCAGCTAGCCCTTGGATGCTTGCTTGAAACCACCACAGCGCTATCATTGCATAATGGAAAGTATGATGCCTCTGTTCACCACTCTTTCGGGGATTTCACCTTACACTGCCCTACCTTACCCTGACATGTGATTTATCTCCCTTATGTCATTGCCCCATCTCCCATTGTCTGTCTCCTCTCCTTAATTAAATGATAGATGTCTCAAGGCAGCATCATATGCCTAGCACAATGCCTGGCACAAAGTAGGTCTTCACTAAAGAGCGGTGGATAGAGAGACGGCTCACAAGTATTAGATTTTAAAACATGGAGCTGAACCAAAATTTTTTCATCCAAGCAGCAGGCATGCAGAGTCAGTGAGGTTTATTTCTGTCGAAAGCCTCAGATTTTAAAAGGAAAAACTAAACCAAAATTTCCCCTCAACACACCAGGCATCCACAACAGTGAAGTTTATTTCTGTGTTAAAAGCCTCCAGCTCATGCCTGGCACCCCACGTACCCCAAGCTGCGATTGGAGAGATGTAGGTCACTGCTCACAATAGAGGTAAAAAATTAGTTAATGAGTTGGCTTAATCAAGAAATATGACCTTAACCAGCCACTAATAAGACGTGCTCTGAGAATCACTATCTGGAAAAATAATAAACAAAACATTTTATGCTGCAGTTACTCAGGAAAAGGAGCGTCATCTCCAAGGGAACATTGGCCTTGATTTCTGAAAAGATCACGTTCCCCAAATCTGCTCCTGTCAGGTTGCACCTCAGAGCAGCATGGGTGTCAGTCGGCATGGGTAAGGCTGGTGGTGGAGTTCTGGAGGGTTAAATGCAGATGATTTATAACACAATGGGGATTGATGGTTGGCCCACCAGAGAATGGCAACCTGACTTGGCATATCAAGTGAAAAGGGGTGAAAAGGGGATTGATTTGCAAGGCAGGGTTTTGCAGACTTTCCAGGGGATGTCCTGACAAGAGGACTGGGGACACCCATTCTGACTTGGACACTCACCCCAGCCCAGCCCCCTGAACTCCTCGATCTGAGTGGAAAGTGTGACTCTAGTCTTAAACCCTTGTTTAAACCAAACAGACCAGGAAATAAAAGTTTAAGATCAAAATCTTAACCAAATGGTAGCACTTGGAAATTACTCTTAAAATATATTTCTCTGTATTTTAAGAGTTTGACAAAAATCCACTCTGTATTTAATCTGACCAATTTTTAGATTATATTTCATATATCTAAGTAGTGGGTTGAACGATGTTTCCCCCAAAACATATGCCCAGATCCTACCCCCCAGAAAGTGTGAATGTGAGTTATTTGGGAAAAGGATTTTTTCAGGTGTGATTAAGTTAAAGATCTTAAGATGGGATCATCCTGGATTCGGGCAGGATTAAATCCAATGACTGGTATCCTTGTAAGGGATGGAAGAGAGTCACAGACACAGAGAAGGCTATGAGAGAACAGAGGCAGAGATTTGGAGTGATGCAGCCACAAACTAAGGGATGCCTGGGAACGCCAGGAGCTGGAAGAGGCAGGAAGGATGCTCCCCTAGAGCCTCTGGAGAGAGGGTGGCACCGCCCATACCTTGATTTCAGACCTCCGGACTCCAGAACTGAGAGCATAAATTTCTATTTTTTACGTCACCTGCTTTGCGAGTTTTTCTTAAGGCAGCTCCAAGAAACTAAAACAACCTGTAAGAAATTTTATTTGTTGGAAAGGAAAGGAAGAGGTTGAAAATTAAAGTTAGCCCCAGAGTTTTATGGCTTTGGGTCTTGTTTTTGTTTTCCAAGTCTGTATTTTAAAGACCACCATGGACGTTTGAAGAGATAATTTGTAGTGTTTTTTCTCCAGGCGTCCACACCCACTGTTGGGAGCAGGGGAGGAAGGGAGTCGTCCGTGAACTTGTTCTTGAAATCCCCTGTGGGTTGTTTTGGGGTCTTTTTTTATTTTATTTTTTTTGGCCTTGTGGCTTGCGGGATCCTGGTTCCCCGACAAGGGATCGAACCCATGCCCCTTGCAGTGGAAGCTTGGAGTCTTTACCACTGGACAGCCAGGGAAGTCACTGTTTTGGGGTCTTGATGCATCTTGATATTCCCACTAGGGACTGTGTCCTCTCCCTTATACAGTACTCATCTTCACTCCTCTTTTCTTTCTTTTTTTTCTTGCTTTCCTTTTTTTGTTTTCCTCTGTGGGCGACCCTCCAATTATTATTGAAGAAAGTTGACTCTGAGTCACCATTCTGTGCCTAGCCGGGGCAAATCAGGCCTATGAGTCCAGCAATTTTCCTCCTTTGGAGGGAAGGAGGGATTTCTACTCCAGAGGATGCTCTGCGCCAAGGTATAAATGGGGTGAGAGGTGGGAGCAGGCATGAGTGAGGGTTTTCAGAGTTTATCCAAGATTCTTCTTTTCCCCAGTTGCCCTTAGCAGGGTAAGAACTATGTTTGTCTGTCTCTCTCTGGGCAGGACTTCTCTAATTTCAGATGAATAAACGATGTGCTCTACAATGTGTTGGAGGGAGAGCAGACAGGGGCAAGGGGAGAAAACCAGGTCCCTGGGCCCAAAACTTAGCTCCAGCACTACCTGAACCACATGTGAACAGGTGAGTGGACAAGCCCAAGTTTAGGGCTCACTGTCTGTGCACTGGACCCTGGGGGTCTTGAGTTTGGACTTTATCTGCATGTTCACATCCCTGTCATCTGTGAGTGTGGAGCCCTCAGAGCTTGGCTCTGAGGAGTGACCCCCAAAAAGGCTCTTCCCCTCTGCTTCCGCTCTGCCTCTCCTTTCCCATTAACATGCTTCTGTAGCCCATTTTCACCAGAGACAATAGAGAAAGAAGGATCGAGAGAGGGAGAGAGACCAAAAATGACCACATTGGCACTCAAATTGCAAATGTTTTAAAATAATTTTTTAAAAACGATTTATTTATTTGGCTGTGCCAGGTCTTAGTTGCAGCACACACGGGATTTTTGATTTTCATTATGTCACACAGGATCTTTAGTTGCGACATGCAAATTCTTAGTTACAGCATGTGGGATCTAGTTCCCTGACCAGGGATAGAACCCAGGCCCCCTGAATTGAGAGCATAAAGTCTTAGCCTGTGGACCACAAGGGAAGTCCCTCAAATTGCAAATTTTTATGCAGAATAAAGTTATTTCTTCAATAGAAGGTAGAACTCTTATAGATATGGAAATATAACCTTATTAAAATGTTTTTTTCCATTTTTATTTAAGGATTTTTTTTTTATGATGACTGAGGTTTGACAAGAATGTGCTTGGATATTTATAATGCAGTCACATGTGTTTGCTGGAAGAGAGGCCACTGATCCACAGAATCCCACTTAAACCCTCTCACAGTATAATCCACACCCTCTACAGGAAAAACAACCAGCAGCCTCTGGGTGTGTCTATATTAATCTAAGAGGCCTGACTCATGGCTGGTGCCCAACTTTCCTTGAATTATGGTGGATTTGGGTTTGTATCCAAGTCTCTGGAAGAGCCGCTTGGCCTATCCCCAACCTACCAGTCAGTACCCATCCAGCTGCATTTGTAAACCTAATATGTAAAGCCCTTTCTGCTGTCTCTAGGTCTGGCCACGGAGAATTCAATGACTACAGCATTTTCAGTTTGTTATTCCTTAAGCATAGTTCATTGGCACAAGAAGAAATATATCAGATCATAAGTTATCTGTAGACTTTATGCCTTTTCTCTAAGGCTAGAATGTGCCCAGATGCCAACAATTCTTTAGATGGTTTACTCAGATTGATACGCAAGAGAATTATCCTTCTTTGTAGAAAATCCATCTAAACCATTTACCGAAGGATTTGCTATTTGTTGTTACCTCTTTGGTAAAGAAAGCTGTATTCTGTCAATAACTAAAGTAGTGGAGCAGGGACGTGGGTGTGTTTGCCTAGCACCCCATCCAAGGGGACAGACCCCCTCTCCAAGGCCTTGCCACCTCACTGATGGGGAATCTCTCCTCCATCCTGCTGGCTTGCAGAGCTATTATCCTTGCCTCTCGTCACTTTATACGGAAAATAAAAGGATTTATTTCTGTACATCTTTGAGCTTTCTTGAGGGGAGAGGGGGTTGGTTAGAAGTGACTGGCTGTTATAAGTCGTTTTATTTCTTGTGTGCCCATCTCTATCTTAAAAGTCCCCTGAAACCTCCAGTCTGGGAGAATCGATGCCTAATTGCATAATTTTTATTTCACATAACATTTAAACATGTTCCGTGGAGATTTCACTGAACTCCTATTAGGGAGGAGTAAGCAACAGTAAAATTGCCAATAAATTTTGGAGCACAATCCTAGGCAAAAATGTTTACCAAGACAAAAATCATTTTTCTTTATGAGAAAAAAACGTTAGACAAGCACAACATGGTCCAAACATTTATTCGATGATTCCAAAGGCATTTCTACTCTGCTCAGGACTTGGTGAGATGCTGCCACATTCCTTATCCTGGATTTTTATTAGTTAGAGGCCATCCCCGGTGAGAGTCAGTGTGGGGTCCTGGTGGTAGACTGTGTTTCCAAAGAAGCCTGCAGCAATGTCTCGCATCCCCTTTGCCCTTCCACAGTGTGACTGTGCCACCCTTCCCTCAAGGGGTACAGTCCAGTCCTTCCCTTTGCATCTCAGCAGGCTCTGGACAGACTTTGACCACGAGAATGCAGAAGTGTAACTGCCAAGACTGATCTCAGAGAGACAGCAGTGAGTGGTGGTGTGAAGCAAGATCTTAATTCCCTGCCCAGGAATGGAACCTGGATAGCCTGGTTGAAAACCAGCAATCCTAGCCACCATCCTCCCTGGGCTCTTGCCCCCGGTGGAAAATGCATTTCTCACGGAGGCAAAACTGTAGAAACAGATACAAAGTTTATTATTAGAGACACAGCACAACAAGTGGGAGAGCACACAGAGAAACAGTTTGTATAGTTAAGATAGAAGCAAGGCAGAGATGCACACCCAGAGAGAAAAGGTGTGGGTGTCCTCCCTAATGAGGAGGAGTGCAGTAAAAATGGATTATAGAGGCCTTAGCATCACATATTACGGGGTGGTGCCCCCTCCTCTTTGACCCCCAAGGAGCCTTTCTGCACATGTACAACGTCTCCCTTGCCCCAAGAATGGGAAATATATGACCTCTTGATCTTTTAACAGGGTTTAGCCCCTTTCTGTCCCTGCCATAAAAGTGTCCAACGTCCTATTATCTACCCTATTCCTGTTGTTGTTTCTTATATCGAAGTGCCAATCTCTAAATATAGACAGGAGTCCGGTCATAAATATGTAGTCTGGAGCCTGTTTGTCTCTTGCCTCAGGAAATGTAAACAGGGGGCTGGTAATGAATGTCCGGCCTGGAGCCCATCTTCTCACCCCAGGAACAGGAGGCCGGTTCTAAATGCCTAGCCTGGAGCCCGTCTATCTCCTGCCTCAAGGTGGGACCATGGGAAAGCTGGGTTCCTCTGCCTCCCTCCCTGAGCACTATATAAAGAACAACGTGGAGAGAGAGATCCAGCCAGCCCCCAGGCTTCAGCCACCACAGGGCCAGGTTCTCAAGTGCCAGCTGCAGGGGTCCCAGCCCCTCACCGATTTGCTCACCAACACAGCGTGGAGCAGGACTACCCACCTGAACCCTGCCCTGGCCCCTGACGCTGCAGAATTCTGCACAAATAAAATGGTGGTTGTTATTTGAAGCCACCAAGTCTCTGGGTTTGTCACCCAGTGAAACAGCCAACAACCAGGAGGTGAACAGTGTCGGGAATACAGGCACAGCAGGAGGTGAAGCATGAGCAGTTGGATCAAAGACATCTTTTGCTATCACAGGCCCACACCCCAGAAGGGCCTGGAAGCAGTTACTACACAGAAGGCAGCCGGGAGTTCACCTAAGACCCCAGCCATAGAAGCTGGCTTCTAAAATAGGCAGAGACACTGTGAACAGAACTGAGGACTAAAGTCAGAGATGCCAGCAGACACAGATTCAACCCCACAGTGATGGAAGAAAGGGACTTGAAAGACCTTACCTAGGATCAGAATATGTCTTAGCAACTGAGTCATGGATCTGTCTGCAGATGGGAGAGAAAAGGCCCACCTCCTATCCATCAATGAAATACATTGAGGGCCTGGAAATAAACCCTCACATTATGGTTAAATGATTCTGATAAAAGTTCCAAGAGCATTCAATGGGGGAAAGAATAGCCTCTTTGACAAACAGTACTGGGACAACTGGACATTCACATGCAATAAAATAAATTGGACCTAAACACTGCATGCAAAAATTAACTCAAAATGATTCATAGACCTAAATATAAGAGCTGAAACTATTAAACTCTTAGAAGAAAATATAGGAAGAATTCTTCATGACTTTGTTTTAGGCAATAGTTTCTTAGATATGACACCACAAAAGAAACAAGAGAAAAAATAGATGAATTAGACCACATCAAAATTAAAAACTTCTGTGCTATACATAATATCATCAAACAAAGGAAAAGACAACTCAGAAAATGGGAGAAAATTTACTCAAATTATGTATCTGTTAACAAACTTGTATCTAGAACAGACAATGAACTCCTACAACTCAATAAGAAAAAGACAAGTAACCTAATTTAAAACTAGCCACAGGATTTGACTAGGCATTTCTCCGAAGACATAGTCAACAAACTCATGCAAAGATGTTCAACATCATTAGTCATTAGGGAACTGCCAATCAAAACCACAGTGAGAACACTTCACTCACACTCACTAGAGTGGATACAATCAAAAGGACAGAACAAATGCTAGCAAGAATATAGAGAAATTGGTAATCTCATATGGTGCTTGTGGAAATGTAAAATAGTGCCTAAGGCTGGGTTGGGGGGATTAGGTGGGAGAATGGGGATTGAATGCTGATAGGTATGAAGTTTCTTTTGGGGGTGCTGGGGAACTAAAAATGTTCTAAAATTAGATTGCAGTCATGGTTGAACAACTCTACGATTATACTAAAAACATTGAATTATATACTTTAAATGGATGACCTGTATGGTAAAGGGTTGGAGAACATGCCACCCAAAATATGCCACTTTGACATAGGGATTCTTTTAAGCTGAAGGCAATTGAGAAGCAGCAGATGCAAGAAAAGCTCTCTGCCCTCCCATTTGCCTAAAAAGACATCAATTTGTAAAGGCGTCCCCCTCTTCCTTTCTCTACCAGGAAGGACGGAAGTTAGTTAATCACCTGACCACACTAGACCCAGATCAGCCCTGAGACACAGCAGAGGAATCTGCATTGCAAGTAGCTCTTATCTTCCATCAATTTCCCCATGTATTTACCTTCCCACAAGTTGTGGTCCCTAGAAACTCAAAGTCCTTCCTTCATCTTGTCACTTCAATAAAAATTTATTATTGTTCTGTAGAGATGCAACATAAGCCCAGGTTACACCTTGGAGTTACTCATTTCTGAGAGTTCCTGCCTGTATGAACTTCTCTCTTTCTCTTGTTAATCTATCTTTCGTTAGTCTAATTTACAGAGTCCCAGTCAATCAACATAAAATTAGTTTTTCCTCTTCTAAAGGTATGTGAAGTTTATTGTCAGGGAGGGGAAAACTTCCCTCTCTACCCATCTTGAGTTCTTGTGCCTGGATTCATAATGAAACTGAGACAAGACAGAATAACAGGAGAAAAACAAATAAATTTTAATTTGTGCACACAGAGTCTCATAGAAATGGAATCTAAGAAGTGACCAAAGCAGGCAGCTTATATACTTTTTAGACGAAGAAACAATAAATTTGCGAGGAATTGTCAGGACAAAGAAATTTAGGCTATGGGTACTTAATTAGTGAAGAATCTGGAGTTTGGGCTTGGGGTAGTAAAGTAAATAAGGTTTGTTTATACAGGCTTCTTGGCCTGAATTTCATATCTCTAGTGATAAGGGTGTCCTTCTACCTCCAGATGCAGGGAGTGTATCTTTCATATGAGAGATTAATTTCCTGCTTTCAGGGAGACAGAAAGGAGGGTCAGTGTGTCTCTCTTGCATAGGCTGTTTCTTAAGTAACTTTAATTCAAAATAATCAATTTGCCATTGACACACATCTTGGACAGCCTAAATATCTCAGTAAAGCTGTTACAAAACCAAACAACCAGGCCCGTCTCTGAGAGAGGAGATGAAAGAAGCTGGCAACTGGAATCAATTCAGATCTCCCCCTGCCTCTTAGTTAACAAGGGCCAGCATCGTACCGCAAAGGTAAGACATGTCAGTTACCTGGTATAGTTAGTAGATAAAATGCAGGACATAAGAAAATGGTTTTAATATAGTAAAGGAAATGAAGGATTTACATTAAATTGTTTAATAACATGCTTTTTTTGTTAAGTATTTTAATCTATTAACTGCTTCAATAAATTGACCACACAATAATGAAAGGGAAGACATGTAGGTATAATCATAGGTTGCCCGAGGGTCAAGGAATTTAGTAAATGTGTGGCAGAGAAAAACATATCTAAATTCAAATTGGAAAAGTCAGTGTGAACTCACAGAAACACTTCCCCTGTTAAAAAAAATTGTCTCAACAGCCACCACAGTGTCTCTGCCCACCATCATTTCTCATGTGCACCCCAAACATCCACCATTTGGTTTCCAATTCTATTCTCCCCTAAAAGGCATCTTGGAGAATAGCTGAGAACTGTCTCAAGACTGAGAAAACTCACAGTGGGCCTGGAATACCTGTCATTGCCAGGAAGCTAAGAAGCTTTCAAGGATGTCAATAGGATGCTAAGGGGACAAAGGACTAGCTTTTAGGGACTCCCAGTGACTACCCTGTAGATGATTTGAATATCAAAAATCTTTTCCCTTTAATTGAGAGAAATTAAATTATAAAAAGCTGTATACAAGCAAACCAGAAGCTTGTAAGCATACTGTACTATCATACTTTTTGGTTTTTTCAATCAGCTAGGTCTAGAAATGAAAGCTGGCCAACTTTCCTCCCCTGCTTATGACTTAAAGAAGAAAAAGTTCAAAGAAATCTATTTTAACTCCTCTGCTACCTCTGTGAATGTAGCTGCAGCGTCAGAGGGCTGGCCCACCTTGGCAAGTACAGACAGGCTGTTCCCTTCACATAAACAAACATGTGGTCTAGACCTACCTACAAGTGTAAGCCCTTGCTGAAGCTAAACTGGGTCAGTGGTGTTATCTTTGTAGAACAAAGGACAGTCTCTGGTTGTCACTCATTAGATGCCTCTGTGACCTTTAGAAAACCCAGAATGGTCATCATTATAAAAAGAACTGTTGGTCATGTATCAAAATGTTCATTGCAGCTCTATTTACAATAGCCAGGAGATGGAAACAACCTGAGTGTCCATCATCGGATGAAGGGATAAAGATGTGGCACATATATACAATGGAATATTACTCAGCCATAAAAAGAAATGAAATTGAGCTATTTGTAATGAGGTGGATGGACCTAGAGTCTGTCATACAGAGTGAAGTAAGTCAGAAAGAGAAAGACAAATACCATATGCTAACACATATATATGGAATTTAAGGAAAAAAATGTCATGAAGAACCTATGGGTAAGACAGGAGTAAAGACACAGACCTACTAGAGAATGGACTTGATGATATGGGGAGGGGGAAGGGTAAGCTGTGACAAAGCGAGAGAGTGGCATGGACATATATACACTACCAAACATAAAATAGATAGCTAGTGGGAAGCAGCCGCATAGCACAGGGAGATCAGCTCCGTGCTTTGTGACCACCTAGAGGGGTGGGATAGGGAGAGTGGGAGGGAGGGAGACACAAGAGGGAAGAGATATGGGAACATATGTATATGTATAACTGATTCACTTTGTTATAAAGCAGAAACTAACAAACCATTGTAAAGGAATTATACTCCAATAAAGATGTAAAAAAAAAAGAAAAAAGGACTGTTGGGACTTCCCTGGTGGCGCAGTGGTTAAGAATCCGCCTGCTAATGCAGGGGACACGGGTTCGAGTGTGGTCCAGGAAGATCCCACATGCCGTGGAGAAACTAAGCCCGTGTGCCACAACTGCTGAGCCTGTGCTCTAGAGCCTGTGCTCCGCAACAAGAGAAGTCACCGCAATGAGAAGCCCGCGCAACACGATGAAGAGTAGCCCCCGCTCGCCGCAACTAGAGAAAGCCGCGCACAGCAACCAAAAATAAATGAAAAATTCCAAAAAAAAAAAAAAAAAAAAAGGACTGTTGGCCAATATTAGTATTGGCTCAACTTGGATTGGATTCAATTCCTGTGGCCAGGAGACAGCCCTTGCTTTTGTTGCTCCACCGCCAGCAGCATCTGGAACTCCCCTTGCTTCCAGGAACAAATGAAAGAGGCAGAGTGTGCAGTGAAGGGCCATGTCTTGTCCACTTCTCTCTCTGAGCCACTATTTCTCCTCCCAGGAAACTGTCCTGCAGTTGCACGGTGTAGAATATGGGTGTGTGTGCCTAAACTTTTTTCCGGCTGGATGAGACCACTTCCTAGAGCGCAGGCTTTCTTTACAACTCTGGTGAAAGGATAAACATTTCTGAAGTCAGTCACTCATCTCATCCTTCCCTTCTCTACCTCTTGCCATGAATGTCATCCCTCCTGGCCCCTGATACTCTGCTCCAATGTTAGATAGTATGATTGTAAATTATTGTAGTATCACGTTGCATTATTTAATTAGTTCATTTTTGTTGTACATATTTTGCAGAGTAACGTCATGGGTTTACTGTTTCAAAATACGCTCAAACGACCAGACTGTAGAAAGAGAAAAGGAAAAGCACCAGCTTCTGCCTACTCATCTAGGTTCCCAGTGATTGCCAGGACAGTGTTACCAGCTCACAGAAGCAACATAAGTAGGTGAGACGGTTGGGTGTGGTGAAGGCTCTCTGTGATATAACCACCCCAGTGCCAGACATCCTGTGTGTACCCACCTTCTAATACAAGCCAACGATGCACCTGCCTGTGTCTAATTGTGGTGGAGATTGACCAAGGGCATTTGTTAGAATGTGAGGTGAAATAAAAATGGAAATTTCTCATATTAGTTCACCTTGAAAATCATTGATTGAAGGAAAACTATGAAAACAAGGAAGCTTTATTAGACAGCTTGGGGAATTCTGTACATAAGGAATACCCTTTTAAAGTGTCCTTTGAGGTATGGTTTTCACACTTTCTCGAGACGTTTTCCTGTGGCCTATTATAATTCATCCACATTGAGGTAAGGGGTGGGGGGCTGTGGAAAGCTGTGCTCAGAAAGCCCTTGCTAGTCCTTGCTTTTCAAATTCTGTGGGCTGCCTGAGATGTGTTGGGTGGAACCTGCCTCCCTCTGATCAGTGGGGCTCCCTGCCAGCCTTGCAGTCAGGTCACAGGGAGGCGGAAGCCCACCCCCAGATCCCTTAGCATCCAACACTTGATAAGAGGTGATGCACCTCCCGCTTCCAAGAACAGCTCACAGAGCCAGGCTGGAGACCATGGTGTGGCTGTGACAGTCAGCAGTGTAATGCTGGCCTCAGGGAAGAGCCACCAGCATGTCCTAAGGCAAGACCATCAAGCATGTTTTGGTGCCCCCAAACTGTGTCCTGTATGGACTTCAGAATTTGACCCTCAGATCAATCAAGGAGTTGATTACCAGTTGAGTATTGGTTGAGTAGTCAACGTTCTTTGAGTACTAAGTAATTGTTTACCCTGCTTTAGTCTTCTCCAGAGCTCTTTTCTCCACCCACGGTGCAGTCACTTGATTATTTGTTTATTGGTAAATTGTCCCCCCTGCAACTTGTTTTCCCCCACTTCTAAGCACTATGTTTCTCAGCATCTAGAATAGTACCTGGTGCATAGTAGGGCCCCAGTTAATTTTTTTTGAATGAATGAATGAATGAATGAGGCACACTGCAATGCCCCTGTTCTCACAGGAGCTGAGGAGATAAAATCCATATCCACAAATATGGAGCTGGATGTACAGCATGCATATAACATCTTTAGGCCACATGTGAACAGGTCAAGGGGGACTTATAAGGATAAGGGCTGTAAGGACTTGTAAAGATGGAGGTTTCATTGTGGGCAGTGGAGTGGGAGGGGTAACTACTCTCAAAATGTAAACTCTGGGATAAAATAATTTTACTGCCAGAGAAAGCAAAAGAATCATTGTTTCTAGAGCAGAGGTCTGTCTTGGCTCTTCCATGAATTACCTATGGGCCTTAGCATGTCTCTAAAACTTCTGGGACTTCAAACATAGAGCGGAGTCTAGATGGTCCAGCAGCTCTTTCAATGCCAACTTTTCCTGATGATTATCGGTGCCCAATTTTTATGGCTTGAGCATGTGTTATAAAAATGAAGGAAAGGCAACTTCCCTGAGCCTGTCTTACTTGCTTCAAAGGCCATCTGAACCAAATTTCTAGTGTTGATGCAGAGCTGATTCCCCCTGGTTCTGTCTCCCCTCACTGCAGCTTGTCTTCCCACTGCTAACCTTTCACTTAAAACTTTGCCTCCTGGAAGACCCCCTCCAGTGTGAGCAGGCCATGCTCCCCCACCTCTGATTCTTCCTGAGGCCTTGCCTCCTTGTAGGATCTTCGCCTCCTGGCTGCCATTCTCCCACACTCTCCCAGGGAGGCAGGCGATCTCCTTTCCTCTCTGCCATTGTAGAAAGAGCATCCTCCTTTGCCAGCTTTGTCCCCTGGCAATAGCAGCTTCTCCTGTCCCTGACTGCACTCTTCTACATGATGATGACAGTAGCTCATGGACAGTGTGGCAGGCACTGTTCCAAGTGCATTTCATGTACTAAGTCATTCCACTCTCCAACACAATTATGTACAAGATAAGGATTAATACCATGATCCCCATTTTACAAATAAGGACACTGAGGCCCAGAACAATCAAGTAACTTGTCTAAGGGGACCCTATTAACAACTGATAGAGCCAGGATTAAAATTTAAGCCATCTGGATCCAGAGTCCATGGATGCTGTGCAATCTAGCAGTTGGGTGATGAAATTAGTGTAGGGAGTTGTGACCAGCGTTTATTTTTAGATAAAATAGAACAGAACAGAAAGAATAGAATAGAATAGAAATTAGTAAATAGAATTATTTTTGCAATACTCTTGTTTTATTTCAGTCATGCACATGTGTTTGAGTGCACACTGTATTTCATTTTTTTTTTAAATTTGAAAATCATTGCAGGGCTTCCCTGGTGGCGCAGTGTTTGAGAGTCTGCCTGCCAATGCAGGGGACACGGGTTTGTGCCCCGATCCGGGAGGATCCCACATCCCACGGAGCTGCTGGGCCCGTGAGCGATGGCCGCTGGGCCTGCGCGTCCGGAGCCTGTGCTCTGCAGCAGGAGAGGCCACAACAGTGAGAGGCCCGTGTACCGCAAAAAAAAAACAAAAAACAAAAAAACATTGCAATGTTCTGTGGCTTCTTCCTGACCTCATTAAAACTGTGACATGTGACTCTAAGTACCTCTCTCCACTTTGACTTCTGCCAACATCTGGATGATGTCATGGTTCACGGGTCCATCCAGTAGCTAGTTCTTATAGTTCCTTAACTCCAGATATATTCACCTCCATTTCAATTCATTTAGCTGGTTCCATAGCTAAATCCTGGGGATGATCAGTTCTTAGCAATTGCTGCACTTATGAAACTGTAAATCCTCAAGTTTACTCTTCAGACAGACCCCTAGTCTTTCATATTCTTTGCACTGTGTCTTAGTCCATGCAGGCTGCTATAATGGAATACCATAGACTGGGCAGCTTATTAAAAACAGGAATTTCTCATGGTTCTGGAAACTGGAAGTCCAAGATCAAGATGCTGGTAGATTTGGTGTCTGATGAGGGCCCACTTCCTGGTTCCTAGACAGACATCTTCACACAGAATCCTCACATGGTAGAAGGGGAGAGGGAGCTCTCTGAGGTCTCTTTTATAAGAGCACCAATCCCATTCATGAGGGATCCATCCTCATGACCTAATCACCTCCCAAAGGTCCTACTTCCTAATATCATCATGCTGGGATTAAGATTTCAACATACGAATTTTGGGGGGAGGACACAGACACTCAGTCCATAATACCCTGCCATGTCCCCAGGTCTGATTTGGAGCTCATATGTCTCTTGACTCTTCCTCTTTGTCCTTCCATGCTGTCTGTGTCCTCTTGTCCCTGTCTTTTGTTCCTTTCCTTACCTCACTGATCACCCAAGATTCTATGATTGATGACATCAACTTCTTTTCCATCTGTATCCACCACGCCCTTACCTCCTTATCCTTCTATGTTCTCCTAACACTGAATCAGTCTGCAGCTGATCCTTCACTCAGATGCAAAAACCGAGGAGTATAACCAAGCAAATGGTGGCACTCAAATGAGGGTCACCATTTTTACTGGTCTATTAGTGCCCCTCAGCATCTTGCATTTGACCTGGGTCCTACCTGACAGAGAAAATAAGCCCCATCAGCTCTCCATCCCACCCTTGCAGACACATTGACATTCTCTTTCTTTTTAAAATGACCTCAGATCCAAGATTCATCCTCCATCTGTGCTCTCAGCCTCCCCGCTTCATCCTTGCTCCATCTTCCTTTCCTTATATTTTTAACCTCCTGCTCTCTACTAGTTTTCTCTCAGCCTATGAACATTTTCACATCTTTTTCATTAAAACAGCCCCCACCCAATTCTGCAGCTGCCGTCCAACGCCCAACCCCTCTCCATCACATTGCAATGAACACACAAACACGCACACACAATTCATTCAGTCTCCATTTCCTTTTCTCCCACTCATTCCTCAGCCCCCTGATACTGGGCCTTCACCCCTACAACTCCATGGAAACTGTTCTTGTCAAGGTTACCAATGATTTCTGTCAAGGAGAAATAAATTTTTGCCTACACTTCTAGGTTCTTCTGTCTGGTCTAAGAATTAAATTGACATGAGACAGATTAACAGGAGAAAATCAAACAAAAGTTTAATAATATATATCCATAGGAGAGACCCAGGAAAATTGAGTAACTTGCCAAAGTGGCTGAAGCCCTCACCTAATTACCATCTTCAGCTAGAGACAAAAGAGAATGTTGGGGTAGTAGTTTGGGACTTCAAAGGGGAGGAAGGCAACTCAGAAATGGAAAAGCAAATGTTTGGTAAACAAATGTTTGCTGGGCCCTGCAGAGACAGTGGAAGACAGAGTGAATTCTGACCTCTAGGCCCTGCCTAGAGTTCCTCTCACCACACCTGGCCCATATTCTGTGCAGGTATCTCTGGGGACAGCTCTATTCTGGGGACTGGCCCTCTATCTAAATTCTTTTAGGCAGTTTGGAGGAGGGTCAAAGTTTCTTCCTGAGTCTTTTGGGCCTTGATTGTTTTTAGCTCAAAAAAATCAGCATGCTAAAGAGATATTTTGGGATGGCAAGTTTTGCTGCCCTATACTTCCTTGTAGTCAAGTCCATAAAAATTTTTCTATCCATATATCTTTCATTCTATCTGAGTATTTGGTTTTGTCTATCACTGCCATTTTCTTGGATCTTTCTTCCTCTCTGACTTCTGTGACTCTACTCTTCCTGTTTTCTGCCTCACATTTTGGTCATCTTTCTTCATCATTAGTTTCCTGCTGTTGAGAGTTAGTTAGTTTTAGAATAAAGGGAAGAGCCCAACATCGTCCTCAATGGTGAAAAACTGAAAGCATTTCC
>NW_020175388.1:0-44403 GCF_003031525.2 Neophocaena asiaeorientalis asiaeorientalis | reverse complement strand
TCCATGTTGTTGCAAATGGCAAAATTTTATTCTTTTTTATGTGTGAGCAGCATTTAGACTTGCATTAAAAAGTATGCTATTTTTATTCTTGTTCTGTAATTTCTCTGTCTGGAAATATTTAAGACTTTCTCTTTATCCTAGGTTACTAAACCAAACTGTTTTCCTTCTTTCTTCATTTTCTCACTTCTCTGTTTAAATTTATTCTTTGACTAAGTTTTTCTACAGACAAAATGCAGGCAGAAGACATGGCTGGTGGTATGTTCAGGAAAGGCCCCATAGAGACCTGCTCAGTTACAATTCCCCCCTTTCCTTGGATACTCCTCAATCTTGAGGGAGAACAGATGCATAACAAGAAAGGGAATATACTTTTGGATTGAGAGGTTAATCATAAACTTGGCAGAGGAACTCAGTTTTAGCTTCCATTTCTGTTTCAATTTTCCCCAACTCTTTGAGGGAATGGGGTGATGACTCCTCTTCCTGCTGAAATGGGGCATAGTCCTGCCTAATTTGGGAACTGGACACAGAATTGGAAATAGTCTCTAGTTCCAAGCTCAGCATCAATATTTTGTATTATGAAAACAGTACTTCCATCTTTGATTGTTTTGTTATACCACCTGGACAAACATTTGAATATTAATAGACATATTACAATGAGGATAATGATCAAACTATAGTTTATAGTATTTTTCAAAAGAGTCCTCCTACTTTAGATGGCAACCAGGAAAATAAGTTTTGGAGTATTTCCTCTTTACATACATTCAGTAATCAAGTAGATTTTTGAATTGTTCTATATTTGGGTTTTAACTTTTCCAGGGGTACTAACTATACATAACAGTAACTATTGGCCACTATACATGGCTCCCTTTATTTTTGCCCAAAATATAATTTAAAGCAATTTTATTAGTTAATATTATTCTGACTAAAGAGACAAGTGCCTTTTGCTGGGAGGCTATAGCTTGAGCTGTCTAATTTGCCAATGCTATTTCTAAAGTGAGAAAAGGTTTCATAGTTACAAGGAGACCTTGAAACCATAAGGTTGCACTTGGCAGCTGTTAGTAGATATTGTTTTGAGAACAGCTGGTGATGTCCTTAAGTCTACTAAAGTTTAGAAACAAAGTTCTCAGTAACATAGGAATGTGTCTGAACCCAGGTCCACAATGGCCACCTATCTCCATTTTGGATGTCTGAACCACAGTTACTCCATTCTGATTTTTTTAATGTATGTTTCCTTAATGGCTAAAGCAGATATACAATGCATGTTTAATAGCCCACAAACAGGCTGTTCTGGTTAGCCTAAAGCCAGAATGACCTCCACATACCTCAATATGTAAAAGTTTCTTTCATTATTTTCAACTTTTGATGGCAAATCTTTCATTAGAAAGTATTGATAATCAGAATATCTGTCCCTTGATGCTGGGGTGGTTCATCTGCCTGCCCCAGGGTTAGATCATGTCCCTAGGTGCTAGGCCTCCTTTATATTTGCCTAGTTATGCACATTGAGGGAAACTAATCAGATATTGTGAACAGGCTCAGAGGTATGTTAATGGGGAAACATTTTATAGGCTATACATTTTATCAATAATTGTCACAAAAATCAATTGTCACATAAGCATTGTACATGTGCTTTCAGCAATAGGTTTAAGCCAGCAGTTTTACATCATGAGTAGTTATACTCTGTGAAAGCTCCATTAGAGGATTATATTCCTATCCTAAACACTGAGGGCAACAGTGTGGTTAAAAGTAAAACAGTAACTTTCGATGTTGATAGGGAGACAAACATTTGGTAAACAGTTCCATTAGATTTGTATGATAGGCCTTGCAGGTCCAGTCTGGTTCAACTGCCTACCACTGCTGTTGTCTTCTTCTCATTCTGGTATTAATGTTGTTTGGAGTCAGCAGTCTTTTCTATAGACCAGTCCAATACAGAGGCCTTTCTTAAGTAAGAAATATGAATTTGAGTTAATTCACTTCAGTTTCTTTGTCCATCATGTACTTAAGAATACCTGATAAGTAGTCTTTCATCTAGTTTGGAGATAGTCCTTTAAATGATGCTTTTTCCTGTATGCATAATCCCCTGGTTATAGATCATGGTACATCTGATCTTCATCCAAAAATAGATTACAGTGATCAGAAACAAGCTTAGAATATCTTCTTAATAACTCAATTAAGCTTTACAATAATGTAACATAGCAACAAAGAGCTATTTGGGAAATGAGTTTTAGACAGTAAATACTGATGTCAATTAACAAAACTAGAATTTAATATATAACAAAACACAATCTTTTTCTCTCTAAAATTACCCTCATTTTTACCAAATATAGCCAAATTAAGATTAATTTGTTTGTAAAATAAGTCTGATTCATTGATCACATAGGCTTTTAAAAAATTGGCTGTGCTTAAACTTTTCATAAGGAATCTCAGACTGAACTTTTAAAAGGAATCTCAAGGCCAGTAAAGCCACACCAAGTGTTGTCACAGATTCTGCCTGCAATATCTATAGATTTGGGTGAATTCTTCTCTTCTCAAGGTCCCCAAAATAGCTTGAGATTTTACATGCGTGCGCACACATACACACACACACACACACACACACACATATATGCCACAGCAGTGACAGCACTGAATCCTAAACGCTAGGCCACCAGGGAACTCCTTTGAGATTCTTGAACTTGTTAAGAGGTGGCTTTCCTTATTCATCTGATTAGGCTTCTGGGAACCTGAGAGTTTCTAATTTCTGGAGAGATCAGGTAGAGAGAAAAGATAAATATTTCAATTTATAAGGTATAATTTACCAAATTGTTATAAATCATAATCAGCTTAAGGGGAAAGGTTCCCTTACATCTGAAAAACAAAGATTGAAAGCCAGTAATATGTCAGACAAAAAGTCATAAAAATTATAATCATATTTTTCAGTTCATTCAGTCCCATGTAATTAATTTTTGTTCTGTTTGAGTCCATTTTTTCCATTAGTTTTGTTGACCTTGCCTGATGATTAAGAATGATAGTGACAGTGATAATTTCAACAAGTTTGTGGGATTTTTTTAAGGCTTGTATATTTTGTCCAGTGAAGTGGATGCCTTGATCACTGGAGAGTGTAGAAAGTATACCCCAAGTAGAAAATACATTTTTAACCATTTCTTTTTTTTATTGTGAGAGCGTCAGCGTTGCATCAAAGGAAGGCTTTAACCCACCAAGTAGAAAAATGGGGTTTTCCAGGGAGTCGGGAAGAGCCAATTGGCTGTATTAGGTTTCCCATAGCCCTGATTGTTTAATTCACCACTATTGTTTACCCATCTTAATTTCTCTGATTTAGGAGCAGACTGTTGCCATGACACAAGGCTATCAGGATGACAAAAATCTGACATGCGGGGTTAATTTTTTGTAGAAGTAGAATGGACTTTATCTATATGTGCCATAATCTTTATAGATTCTGTTGTTGTTGCCTTTACATGAAAGTCAGCTAGGGCATTTCCTTAATACTCGGGTTCAGTCCCCTTAGAGTGAGCCTCAGTTTTGATGACAGATAACATTTTATGTTAGGACATATATGATTTCCAGGAACTTCATATAACTTCTGGAACACCTATAATATATATTTATATAGACATAACATAAGAAGGCTTAACATTACCTTTTATTTGACAATGCTTCCCCTGTAATCCAATCTACCAAATAATCCTAGTTAGTTTAATATTTTTCTGAGATGCTTCAGGGGCCCTGTAAAGCATCCTAAAGTTAGCTAGGAAAAAGCTTTAGCCTGTTATCAAAAGCAGCATTCTAAGGAAACTTTGTTCTCTTAACAGAGAGAGAGAATCAGATTCCAGCCTTAAATTAGTTTACTGTTAATAACAAAATTCATTTAACTAATTAAATTCACTAAAATCTTAATCAATCCTGACCATGTACAAAACTCTTTTTTCAAGAGTTTTTTCTACATTTTTTTCATAGTTTTCTGAATCCATATTAATTTGTCCCATTTTTCCATTTTCTACATTTTTTTCATAGTTTTCTGAATCCATATTAATTTGTCCCATTTTTCCATCCAGAAATAATCAACTCTAAGAAAAAATTATTCTTCTTTTTTCTCCAACAAATGTATATCTAGTCTTCATATTTTATATCACTGACAACCTATTTCCTACATTCTTTACACACTGAAATGCTTCCTTTGTCATTTTTAGTAGATTGAATTACATATATTACCATTTTTAACCATTAAAAACCTTAATCTCAAATGGAAATCAAGAAACAAGCAATTGTGAACTGTATGTCATACCAGTATTTCCTGAATAGCAAAGAACTTAACAACATATACCATAATCTCTAAAAACACACATTTTTATAGCATAATTTTTAATGTGGTACAAAACATGTACCTAATAAACCCAAATATCTTTAAGTTTTTTTCTCTTAATAAAATGGCTTGTCTAGCAAGCAATGTTCTAATATCTTATCTTAATTAAAATGACCTAGACTTTCAATGAATTTTTATCATTGAAGTTAACTTAGCAAAACCCTAAAGTTTCAAGTTACTAAGAATCTATAAAAACTAAAACATAATTACTTCTAAAGATTTCACGTAAGACATCTTTACCATTTACCTCTTTTTCATTAGTTATGACAATATCATATGAAGATAATTTTATTGCTGAAAAATTTTGTAATAAATATAATATGAACTATTGACTTTCAGGATAGCTAGGTACAGTAAAAAAGTATTATACTTAATGTTGATGACTCTAAAGACATGTCTGTATTAATTAATAAACTTAACCAAAATTTAATACTAAATATTAGTTTAATACTGAATATTTCCCAGATCACATGAAGCTGAAAGTCATTTGGATTATTTTCTGTTGTATTTTATTTATTTATTTATTTAAAAAATTTTTTTAACATCTTTATTGGAGTATAATTGCTTTACAATGGTGTGTTAGTTTCTGCTTTATAACAAAGTGAATCAGCTATACATATACATATATCCCAATAAGATCTCCTTCTTGCGTCTCCCTCCCATCCTCCCTATCCCAAACCTCTAGGTGGTCACAAAGCACTGAGCTGATCTCCCTATGCTATGCGGCTGCTTCCCACTAGCTATCTATTTTACGTTTGGTAGTGTATATATGCCCATACCACTCTCGCTTGTTCCCAGCTTACCCTTCCCACCCCCGTGTCCTCAAGTCCATTCTCTACGTCTGCATCTTTATTCCTGTCCTTCCCGTAGGTTCTTCAGAACATTTTTTTTTTAAGATTCCATATATATGTGTTAGCATACAATATTTGTTTTTCTCTTTCTGACTTATTTCACTCTGTATGACAGACTCTAGGTCCAACCCCCTCACTACAAATAACTCAATTTCATTTCCTTTCATGGCTGAGTATTATTGCATTGTATATATGTGCACATCTTCTTTATCCATTCATCTGTTGATGGACACTTAGGTTGCATCCATGTCCTGGCTATTGTAAATAGAGCTGCAGTGAACATTTTGGTACATGACTCTTTTTGAATTATGGTTTTCTCAGGGTATATGTCCAGTAGTGGGATTGCTGGGTCATATGGTAGTTCTATTTTTAGTTTTTAAAGGAACCTCCATATTGTTCTCCATAGTGGCTGAATCAATTTACATTCCCACCAACAGTGCAAGAGGGTTCCCTTTGCTCCACACCCTCTCCAGCATTTACTGTTTGTAGATTTTTCGATGATGGCCATTCTGAGTGGTGTGAGGTGATACCTCATTGTAGTTTTGATTTGCATTTCTCTAATGATTACTGGTGTTGAGGCTTCTTTCATGTGCTATTGTTGGCCATCTGTGTATCTTCTTTGGAAAAATGTCTATTTAGGTCTTCTGCCCATTTTTGGATTGGGTTGTTTCTTCTTTTGATATTGAGTTGCATGAGCTGCTTGGAAATTTTGGAGGTTAATCCTTTCTCATTTACTTCATTTGCAAATATTTTCTCCCATTCTGAGCATTGTCTTTTCATCTTCTTTATGGTTTCCTTTGCTGTGCAAAAGCTTTGAAGTTTCATTAGGTCCCAGTTGTTTATTTTTGTTTTTATTTCCATTTTTCTAGAAGGTGGATCAAAAGGATCTTGCTGTGATTTATGTCATAGAGTATTCTGCCTATATTTTCCTCTAAGAGCTTTATAGTGTCTGGCCTTACATTTAGATCTTTAATCCATTTTGAGTTTATTTTTGTGTATGGTGTTAGGGACTGTTCTAACTTCATTCTTTTACATGTAACTGTCCAGTTTTCCCAGCACCACTTATTGAAGGGGGTGTCTTGCTCCACTCTATATTCTTGCCTCCTTTATCAAAAATAAGGTAACCATATGTGTGTGTGTTTATCTCTGGGTTTTCTATCCTGTTCCATTGACCTATATTTCTGTTTTTGTGCCAGTACCATACTGTCTTGATTACTGTAGCTTTGTAGTATTGTCTGAAATCCGGGAGCCCGATTCTTCCAGCTCCATTTTTCTTTCTCAAGATTGCTTTGGCTATTTCAGGGTCTTTTGTGTTTCCATAAAAATTGTGAAATTTTTTTTCCCAGTTCTGTGAAAAATGCCATTCGTAGTTTGATAGAGATTGCATTGAATCTGTAGATTGCATTGGGTAGTAGAGTCATTTTCACAATGTTGATTATCCCAATCCAAGAACATGGTATATCTCTCCATCTGTTTGTATCATCTTTGATTTCTTTCATCACTGTCTTATAGCTTTCTGCATAAAGGTCTTTTGTCTCCTCAGGTAGGTTTATTCCTAGGTATTTTATTCTTTTTGTTGCAATGGTAAATGGGAGTTTTTCTTTAATTTCTCTTTCAGATTTTCATCATTAGTGTATAGGAATGCAAGAGATTTCTGTGCATTAATTTTGTAGCCTACTCCTTTAGCAAATTCATTCATTCGCTCTAGAAGATTTCTGGTAGCATCATTAGGACTCTCTATGTATAGATAGTATCATGTCATCTGCAAACAGTGACAGCTTTACTTCTTCTTTTCCAATTTGGATTCCTTTATTTCTTTTTCTTCTCTGATTGCTGTGACTAAAACTTCCAAAATTATTTTGAATAATAGTGGTGAGACTGAATCACCTTACCTTGTTCCTGATCTTAGAGGAAATGGTTTCATTTTTTCGCCACTGAGAATGATGTTTGCTGTGGGTTTGTCATATATGGCCTTTATTATGTTGAGGTAAGTTCCTTCTATGTCTACTTTCTGGAGGGTTTTTATCATAAATGGGTGTTGAATTTTGTCGCAGCTTTTCTGCATCTATTGAAATGATCATATGGTTTTCTTCAATTTATTAATATGGTTTATCGCATTGATTGATTTGCATATATTGAAGAATCCTTGCATTCCTGGGATAGACCCCACTTGATCATGGTGTATGATCCTTTTAATGTGCTGTTGGATTCTGTTTGCTAGTATTTTGTTGAGGGCTTTTGCATCTATGTTCATCAGTGACATTGGCCTGTAGTTTTATTTCTTTGTGACATCTTTGTCTGGTTTTGATATCAGGGTGGTGGTGACCTCATAGACTGAGTTTGGGAGTGTTCCTCCTCTGCTATATTTTGGAAGAGTTTGAGAAGGATAGGTGTTATCTCTTCTCTAAATGTTTGATAGAATTCGCCTGCAAAGCCATCTGGTCTTGGGCTTTTGTTTGTTGCAAGATTTTTAATCACAGTCTCAATTTCATTTCTTGTGACTGGTCTGTTCATATTTTCTATTTCTTCCTGATTCAGTCTTGGCAGGTTATGCATTTCTAAGAATTTGTCCATTTCTTCCAATTTGTCCATTTTATTGGCATAGAGTTGCTTGTAGTAATCTCTCATGATCTAGGGACTAGTGCCTGTGTTCTGGTAAATGAGGCTGGATCTTGTCTTTCTGGTGGGCAGGATCACGTACAGTGGTGTCTTTTGGGATGTCTGTGACCTTATTATGATTTAGGCAGCCTCTCTGCTAATGGGTGGGGTTGTGTTCCTGTCTTGCTAGTTTGTTGGCATAGGGAGTCCAGCACTGTAGCTTTATGGTTGTTGAGTGGAGCTGGGTCTTATCTTTGAGATGGAGATCTCTGGGAAATCTTTCACCATTTGATATTACATGGAGCTGGGAGGTCTCTGGTGGGCCAATGTCCTGAACACAGCTCTCTCACTTCAGAAGCATAGACCTGACATACGACTGGAGCACTGAGACCCTGTCTGCCACATGGCTCAAAACAAAAGGGATAAAGAAAGAAAGAAAGAAAGAGAAATAAAATTATTAAAATAGAAAAAATTATTAAAATTTTTTAAATAATTAAAAAATAATAAAAGAAAAAACAGACAGAACCCCAGGACAAATGGTTAAAGCAAAGCTATATGACAAAATCACACAAAGAAGCATACACACACCCATTCACAAAAGTAGAAAAAGGAAAAAAATATATATATTTAAAAAACGACGAGAGCAACCAAATCAATAAGCAAACCTACCAATGATAATAAACTCTAAATACTAAAATAAGATAAAAATAAAATTAGAAACAAATTGGATGCAGAAAGCAAACCCCAAGTCTACAGTTGCTCCATAAGTCCACTGCCTCAATTTTGGGATGATTCATTGTCTATTCAAGTATTCCAGAGATTCCGGGTACATCAAGTTGATTGTGGAGATTTAATCCGCTGCTCCTGAGGCTGCTGGGAGAAATTTCCCTTTCTCTTCTTTGTTCGCCCTGCTCCTGGGGTTCAGCTTTGGATTTGGCCCCGCCTTTGCATGTCGGTTTCCTGAGGGCATCTCTTCTTCACTCAGACAGGACCGGGTTAAAGTAGCAGCTGATTCAGGGGCTCTAGCTCGCTCAGGTTGGGGGGAGGGAGGGGGACGGAATGCGGGGCAAGCCTGCAGCTGCAGAGGCCAGTGTGACGTTGCAACAGCCTGAGGTGCGCCGTGTGTTCTCCTGGGGAAGTTGTCCCTGGATCACGGGACCCTGGCCATGGCAGGCTTCACAGACTCCCCGGAGGGGAAGTGTGGATAGTGACCTGTGCTTGCACACAGGCTTCTTAGTGGCTGCAGCAGCAGCCGTAGTGTCTCATGCCCATCTCTGGTGTCCGCGCTGATAGCTGCAGCTGATGCCCACCTCTCGAGCTTGTTTTCGCGGTGCTCTGAATCCCCTCTCCTTGAGCACCCTGAAATAATGGTCTCTTGCCTCTTAGGCAGTTCCAGATTTTTTCCCAGACTCCTTCCTGGCTAGCTGTGGTGCACTAGACCCCTTCAGGCTGTGTTCATGCAGCCAGCCCCAGTCCTTTCCCTGGGATCTGATCTCCAAAGCCCGAGCCTCAGCTCCTAGCCTCCACCCGCCCCAGTGGGTGAGCAGACAAGCCTCTCAGGCTGGTGAGTGCTGGTCAGTGCTGATCCTCTGTGCGGGAATCTCTCTGCTTTGCCCTCTGTACCCTTATTGCTGCTTTCTCCTCCGTGGCTCTGAAGTTTTCTCCCACCGCCCCCCGACTCTGCCAGTGAAGGGGCTTCCTAGTGTGTGGACACTTTTCCTTCTTCACAGCTCCCTCCCAGAAGTGCAGGTCCCATCCCTATTCTTTTGTCTCTGTTTTTTCTTTTTTCTTTTTGCCCTACCCAGGTACGTGGGGAGTTTCTTGCCTTTTGGGAAATCTGAGGTTTTCTGCCAGCATTCGGTAGGTGTTCTCTAGGAGTTGTTCCACTTGTAGGTGTATTTCTGATGTATTTGTTGGGAGGAAGGTGATCTCCAAGTCTTACTCCTCTGCCAACTTGAAGGTCTCTTCAGTTGTATTTTTAAATGATTGATTTGTAAACATTTACTTTTCTTTAAGCTAATTAAATAGAGCTCATTTACAAATTAACCTCAACAATATTATCCAAAGACAAAGACATATAATCATATTGAGACATACATATATCCAGACAGAGACCTCATAGTCTCATCTTAAAATTTAATCATGAATTAGATATTTTCATATAAAACTTATTAGTTTATAAATCTTACCTACTTCCCTCTCTATTGTAAAACAGCTGTAATTGCATAAGTCGCATAGTTCAGGGATCTACTTGTGGGTCACTTTTTCCCCTGAATCTTAGGAGTATTACCGCTAGGCCATATTACAAGGGAAAATCATCTTTTTATATATCACTGGCTTATAAATGAAATTCTCCAATTCTGGAGAATGTACCTCAAGGGGCTGCATCTGGGAAACAAATTTGAGTTTCCCACAGCTGACACACTTACACACAAGATAAAATGCAAACATACACACAAAGAACAAAATCTAATTCCTGTGGGACAAAAACAAAAGGGTGAAGTCCAACAATTTTCTCAAAGTTTTTCAAACAAGGATCCCTCTTTTTAACAACAAACAACATGTAAATGGAAAGATAGGGAATAATGACCACACGTGTCATGGCAATTTACCTGGCAAATGCAAAATCAAAAAAATAACATTAGGAATAAGTTAAGTTTACTTACTTGAGCTTAAAAAGTCTCTATACTTTTTACCTTGGTTTGAAGTTCTATTAATTAACCCAAGGCCAAAGTCTCAGGCAAAGGTGAGCTGTGTTTGTATTTCAAGGACATGATAAGAGTTAAAACTTCAAGCTTTTTCCTAGGAATATTTTTGTTTTCTCAGGGTCAGAATTCTGAAGTATTTTATCAAGCCAGCTTCTTCTAACTACCTGTGCAAAAAGAACCAGTTTTGGAATTTCAAAAGAGTTTCATCTTAACCAGTTTTCTCCAGAGTCTAAACAATATTGTGGCCACAGAGTTTTAAATCATTTTTTCCTTAGTCATATGTTCATAGCTATAATAAGATCATTTTTCCAAAATATGCCCCAGAGGGAATGTTCCCCAGACAAGAGAAACAAAACACAAATGGTGCCCCCAAAACCAAATGTTAGCATCCAAATAAACAAAGAACCAGTTCACAAATAGGGTAGAAGTCCAACAACTATTCCTCTTTCCAACAAGGTACCCCACACCAACATGAAACAAACAGGCTTATTCTGGGGAGGAAAAGCCCAGGGTAGAGAGGAAAGGAATTTTTGGTTTTACACACAAAAGCGTCTTACCCTCCTACACTGAGTCTGTCAACTCCCAAATGTCTGTTCATTAGTCTGACAAATCAAAAACAGAGCTTTTTTCCTTCATCACGGAATTGAAAGCACCGTGAGCCAATAATGTCTGGTCAATCGCAAGCACTTGGGGCTGTCCCCAAGACAAAGGTGCTCAGCTCAGGCAGCTGCTGAACAGGATTCAAGAGCCACCTTCATCCAGGCGCTGATGTGCCATGGGCAAAACACCCACTTGGGACTTCCACCCCAGCTGGGGTGCCAACATTGTTACCAAACAAAACTTGGGTCCACTTGCCTGTGCACAGTAAAGCCAATCTACTGACATCAGGTTGTGGTGAAGCAGCACCACAGCTTGTTTATTACAAGGCACCAAGCAGGGAGTCCAGGTAGCTAGTGCTTAAAAGGCCTGAACTCCCGGAAGGTTTTCAGGGAAAGGTTTTTAAAGATAGGGTGAAGGAGAGGGTTGTGGGGTATGTGATCAGCTCATGGACATTCTTTTGATTGGCTGGTGGTGAGGTAATGAGGAGGCAACACCATCAACCTTCTGGTTCCAACTGGTCCGGGGTCTACATGCTTGTGGGCAGCATACAGTTAACTTCTCCCACCTAGTGGGGGTTTCAGCATCTACAAAACAGCTCAAAGGACAGGGCTCAGAATATTATCTATAGTTCTTCAGGAGGAACTAAAAGCCCTTGACTTTGATTAATGGCTGAAGTATTATTTTGTCTTGCTTGACTGGTTTCCTTTTTTTCTGTGTTCTCTCACTTCTTTGATTCCTTTTGTTCTTTGATTAAAAGTTTTCTACAGAGAAAAGGCAAGCAGAGGATATTGGGAGGAGGGGTGTTCTGGGAAGGGCCCATAGGGTCTTGCTTGGTTACACTTGGATTTCTAGATTTCACCAGGATGTGTTCAAGTGTGGTTTTTTTTCCTTCAATATATTCCTGTATGGCACTGATTTTTTTTTCTTTAGTAAAGGGCAATTTTCTTCTGTTTCCTTGATTATTACTTCTTTTCTGGCCTCTCTACTTTTTATTCCTGAAATTCCTATTAAAATATCTGAAGCTATCCTCCATATGGATGAATTAACCTCTCCCCGTTTTCTCTTTGCCTTTCTGTTTTACATTCTGATATAATTCCTTATAGACATCTTATAGAACATCTTCCAAACACAGGTTTCAACCATATTCATACTGCTCTTCAGCTTTTTGCTTGAGTTTTAAATTTTGGTAATGTAAATTGATTTCTAAGAGTCTTTTCTTAGCCTCCATTTGCACCTGACTCTTGATTTATGATTATCTTTAATTCCATGTTTGGGAATTCTCTACACTAGAAAAAGTGTATACTAAGAAAAAAAAAAAAACATAACGACAAAACCCTGTAAGAAACAACTATGACTGGAAGAGAAGGAAACTGTGAAAGAATTGTTAAAGTGGTCAGAGGAAAACAGGAGAGGTAATGTCATGAAATTCAAACAAAGAAGGGTTTAAACAAGAAAGGAATGTTGAGGCATTTTTAATTCTGCAGATAATTGAATGAGAAATGAAAGAGTATGTGCAATTTTTAAAATAATGTAAGCAAAATTTAGGCTCTGAGAAAGAAATAAACCAAATAACCAAGTGGCATAAAAAGGCTCCAAGTCCATTTACCTGTATGGCCATAGCTTTGAGCTTAACAAAAAAATTCCCAAAAAAACTGTCAAGAGGGAAGAGAAAGGAGGATACCACAAGTTAAGTGAAAAACAAGGGGAAAGTTATAAGATGACAATGTTGTACAAATAGTTGAAAACATGAGAGAAAATGCAGAAGACTACAGTCCCCACCCCTTTGCTATATTACCCCATCAGGTTTTTTTAACCATTCTAGGCCTTGGTTTCCTGATTTGTAAAATAAGGACAAACCATAATAGTACCCTAAGTTTGTTTTGCAGTTTCAATGAGAATGTCTGTAAACACTTAGCAAAGTGTTTGGCACATTGTGAGCTTTCAGTAAGTGTTAGTTTTTAATATTATCATTACTAAGAAATGAATAATAAATAGCATATCATTTGAACAACATTAATGATCAGGAAACTGTCCACCAGAGGGCAACTGATGGTGAAACATTAGGCACTGACAACAATAAGAAAGACATAATTATCTTTTATTGATTGCTGAGTTTGTTTCCAGGACTATGTTAAACAATTCCAGATGAGAAATATTTGAAGGAATTGGGGTTGATTAGCTTGGAAAAGAGAAAATCTGGTGAGGGGGCTGGGATTAAGGCAGGGAGTGAAACAGTGTAATAACCATGGCCAGATATTTGAAACACTGTTGTTTGGATGATGACATCAAGGTGTCTCCATAAGGCAGAACTAGTCACCATGGATCTTGTTCCAGGAAGCAGACTTCAGTTCAACATAAGGTTTCCTGCTGGTCCTCCTGCCTCCACCAACAAGTGTAGTCATTCCCCTGGACCTCTAGTAAGCAGATGCTGCTGTGGGAATGTCTCATTTTGTAGTTGAATCTTGAATGTACCCAAACAAAATTTTTTAAATTCTGTGTTTCATTCTTATGAAATCCTCCCTAGCTACCTAGTGTGTGGGGCCATGAACTTAGAGGTTGTTTATTTAATAGATTTTGTTTTTCTAGCTGGCTTAAAATACCATCAGCAGCTTGTGGGTAACCTAAAATGATAAATATCAGTGGAGGAGGGGATAAATTCTGCAACAATTTTGATATTCTCAGCATGCAAACTAAAACCAATCACTTTTTATATCAACATATGGAAATCTATTTTGGGGTCATGAAAAACAAAGATGCTTATGTTTAATTGTTAATCAGAGACAGTGTGAAACACCTGAAGCTTACTAGCACTCTCTCTCTCTCCAGTTTGGAGAAAAAATCATGTGAAGAACAGTAAGCCCCCTACACACACACACACACATGCTCAAGTGCATATCTTCCTTAAGTTATTTGCTCAGAGTCCATTATTAACATCTAATTCATATCTTCTGTGCATAGGGAGAGGTTCAGTTTTTAAATACAACTCATTTTTTTCTTCCTCTCTCCTCATCTCTCTTATTTCTCTCCTACTTTTTTATCAAAAATTACTTGAAGAGAAGGTAAGAGAACTAACTTAAAAACAGAAAGATCAATGTTAGTTTAAAAAATATATTCTTCTAAAAAATTCCAGTAACCTGGAATTAGAGACAGATACAAATGAAAAGCTAGAAAAATTCTGTGACAATGTACCAGGGATAATTATTCTATTTATGTTATTCTATTTATGTGACTTTAAAAAAAGACAAATAATCATGGAAATTAAGTGGAATAAAGAAGAGAAAACAAATATGCTTTTCAGAAGGGACAGTATGGTGGCTCTGAGTGAAAGGTTAATCTTCCTCCTTGTTATTTGGACTTTACCCTTTTCCCTCTCTCCATCCTGCATCACCAATTTCTACCTCATCACTGGACAGCAATGTAAATACACAAACATGCTTTATAAACTAATCCCCACAGTATCATATCCTAACCTCACATCTTCTACCACAGGGGTCCCCAGCCCCCAGGCCATGGACTGATATCGGTCCGTGGCCTGTTAGGAACCAGGCCGCACAGCAGGAAGTGAGTGGTGGGTGAGTGAGTGAAGCTTCATCTGTATCTACAGCTGCTCCCCATCACTCGCATTACCGCCTGAGCTCCACCTGCTGTCAGATCAGCAGCAGCATTAGATTCTTATAGGAGCCTGAACCCCGCTGTGACTGCACATGTGCGGGATCTAGGTTGTGCGCTCCTTATGAGAATCTAATGCCTGATGATCTGAGGTGGAGCTGAGGCAGTGTTGCTAGCAATGCGGAGTGGCTGCAAATACAGATTATCATTAGCAGAGAGGTTTGACTGCACAGAGACCCTAATGAATCAATTGCTTGCAGACTCCTATCAAAACCCTATCAGTAAGTGGCGAGTGAAAACAAGCTCAGGGCTCCCACTGATTCTGCATTATGGTGAGTTGTATAATTATTTCATTATATATTACAATGTAATAATAATAGAAATAAAGGGCACAATAAATGTAATGTGCTTGAATCATCCCAAAACAATAACCCCCACCCTAGTCTGTGGAAAAATTGTCTTCCACGAAACTGGTCCCTGGTGCCAAAAAGGTTGGGGGCCACTGCTCTACCATATACCATCTCATTTTCTTTCCTCCTATTAAAAGCAAAACTTATTGAACTATGAAAATATTGTCATTGTCTTCATGCCCTTACTTTACTTTCTTATTTCAGCCCTCTCCAATAAATCTCGACTCCACTAAAACTCTTCCTGTCAAGTTAATCTGTAACCTCCACATTGTGAACTGTATGGGTTGATTCTTTGTTCTCTTCTTTTTAAAATAATTGTATAATTTATCATCGAAACCAGATGTTTGAGATTTAAAGGGGCACTTTAATACTATTCAATTATTTGAAATATTAGTATTTTGGATGACAAATTGATTTTTATTATAATGGTGAACTGGTAAAATAGTTTTGTAAGAATATTTTCAAAGTGAAATTTTTTTCTAAAAAGACATGTTTATGTTTATTGA
Organism: Neophocaena asiaeorientalis asiaeorientalis; assembly: GCF_003031525.2. Classification (NCBI taxonomy): domain Eukaryota; kingdom Metazoa; phylum Chordata; class Mammalia; order Artiodactyla; family Phocoenidae; genus Neophocaena; species Neophocaena asiaeorientalis. The sequence goes on along the minus strand of NW_020175388.1, from coordinate 28,767 downwards.
AGTAAAATAAAAACTTTATTACTATTTATACATTAAATTATATTTATATTATTGGTCATCTGAACATCAAAAATAAGATAAAATAAAATTTTTAAATAGCATAAATAGAATAATTATTCCTGGAACATAGTCACAGAGTTTCATTAGTTTTTCAGTTGTATCTATCTCTAATATCAGGTCACTGGAATTTTTTATCATTGAAAAAAAATTTTATTGGAATATAGTAGATTTACAACGTTGTATTAGTTTCAGGTGTACAGCAAAGTGAATCAGTTATACAGATACATATATCCACTCTTATTTTAGATTCTTTTCCCATATAGGCCATTACAGAATATTAAGTAGAGTTCCCTGTGCTATACAGTAGGTTCTTATTAGTTATCTATTTTATATAGAGTAGTGTGTATATCAATCACAATCTCCCAATTTATCCTTCCCCCCACCCCTTATCCCCTGGTAACCATAAGTTTGTCTTCTACATCTGTGACTCTTTTTCTGTTTTGTAAATAAGTTCATTTGTACCACTTTTTTAGATTCCACGTATAAGCCATATCATATGATATTTGTCTTTCTGTGTCTGACTTACTTCACTCAGTATGACAATCTCTAGGTCCATCCATGTTGCTGCAAATGGCATATTTTGTTCTTTTTTGTGGCTGAATAATATTCCATTGTATATATGTACCACATCTTCTTTATCTATTCCCCTGTTGATGGACATTTAGGTTGCTTCCATGTCCTGGCTATTGTAAATAGTGCTGTAATGAACACTGGGGTGCATGTATCTTTTCAAAGTATGGCTTTCTCTGGATATATGCCTAGGAGTGGGATTGCTCGGTCATGCTGGTTCTATCTTTAGATTTTTAAGGACAGGTCTCTGGAATTTTTAAGAAAAATGTGTTTTAAGCTAACATTTATCTTTTCATATTAGGCCAATTCTCTTATAAAATGACCTGTAAGCTTCCTAAAATTTACATTTTATTATTATTTTGAATCGTTGGCACCTTCAAATGACTTTTCTAGAAATACAATATTTTAAGTTAAGAAGCTGATCCCTCCATAGGTGCTGAGGTTCATGGTAAACTCAGAGAAAATTCTGCTAAGTGGATACTCTGAATTCTAAATTTTTATATGAAAACCCGTGAACATTTTAGCCCAAATATTTTCAAATTCCATATTAGTACCTCCAGTCAAAATATTTTCTTTTACAAATATTATTTATGATACAATGTTTGTCAAATAAATTATATCTAATTATAATTCTTTGGTTATTTTGCTAAATTTAAGTGCTACAAAATTATAAGCCTTATTAATTTCATTCAAATCCAGTACAGAATAAAAATGTGACCAATAAAAAATAAGAATTTGATTCAGAAATTCTTTGCAGAAGTCAAGATATTGCAAAGCATAAGTTTTCCACTTCCAAGTGGGATGTAACAGTTTGCACCAGGTCAATGCTGAAAACATTTTAAACAAATTTTAAAAGGCCAGATGAATTACAAAAGTCTTATTTTTAAAGGCATCAGAGGACTGTGGAAAGGATGGGAACCCATGACTTAAAATTCCAGAGAGGCAGAACTTTTCTGAGGTAAGCTAACAATCACCAGCCATTTTTACACTTGGAGGTAGGGGAGATTCGTTTACTCTATTCATTAGCTGAATATTGAACTTGGTCCAGGTTGAGTAAGGGAGGGACAACTAGGATTTTTGACTGTGAAAATCTAGAGGGAAAATTGGAAACCTGAGGCAGTCTCTAACACATGGCTGATTTTCTGAACAGACATTTGCTTGGTTCCAGGAGTACAAAGGAGGGTAATGAGCTAGACTGACATCTTCTAAGAGAAGAGTGAAATCTTTCACAGTCCTGCAGGCTGTGAAAGAGACCTACCATGATGGTCCTTCCCTTAATTCATTGCTAGACTTTGAAGTTGTGTGGGATGGAGGCTGAAGAGTTAGATCTTCCACTGTCTTTCAGATCTGAGGAGGTGGATGCCTTAATCAAAGGCCCATGAGAGCCACACCCAAAGGACAGAGTAAAGCAGAGATAAATTAAGTCTTGTTTAAATTGAAGCCCAGCCCAATCAAGCAAACTCTCTGATTGCACTGAGGTGATCAGCCTCTTACCCTATCGGCCTAACAGAAAAAAAAAGGGAATGTTTTCTGTTGAAAGATAACAAAATTTGAAGCTTCTTTGGTTCTTTTATACGTAATATATGTCATTATATTGAAAAAATTCTATGCAGACAAAACTATGATTGATAATAAAGAGAGAAAATAGACATTAGAAGCAGACCTACAGATATAGATTAAATAAATATTTTAAAATAATTATGATTAATATTTTGAAGAAAATAGAGGAAAAGATGTACACAATAGATGAAAAGATGGAGAATTTCAACAGAGAATTTGAGTCTATTAAAAAATTAATTTCACATACTAAACCTATTAGATGATGAAATAGAAGAATATCTTTATAACCTTGAGAGTGAGGAAATTTTTTAACCGAGATATAAAAAACGCAAATATTAAAGTGAAAATTTTGTTCTTTTTTTATGACTGAGTAATATTCCATTGTATATATGTACCACATCTTCTTTATTCATTCCTCTGTTGATGGACATTTAGATTGCTTCCATGTCCTGGCTATTGTAAATAGTGCTGCAATGAACATTGGGGTGCATGTATCTTTTTGAATGGTTTTCTCCAGATATATGCCCAGGAGTGAGATTCCTGGGTCATATGGTAGCTTTATTTTTTTAAGGGACTTCCATACTGTCCTCCATAGTGGTTGTACCAGTTTACATTCCCACCAATAATGTAGGAGGGTTGCCTTTTCTCCACACCCTCTCCAGCATTTATTGTTTGAAGATTTTTTTGATGATTGTCATTCTGACTGTTGTGAGGTGATACGTCATTGTAGTTTTGATTTACATTTCTCTAATAATTAATGACATTGATCATCTTTTCATGCACTTTTTAGCCATCTGTAAGTCTCTTTTGGAGAAATGTCTATTTAGATCTTCCACCTATTTTTTGATTGGGTTGTTTGTTTTTTTGATATTGAGCTGCATGAGCTGTTTGTATATTTTGGAGATTAGTACCTTGTCAGTTGCTTCATTTGCAAATATTTTCTCCCATTCTGAGGGTTGTCTTTTCATTTTATTGATAGTTTCCTTTGCTGTGCAAAAGCTTTTAAGTTTCATTAGGTCCCATTTGTTTATTTTTGTTTTTATTTTTATTACTCTAGGAGATGGATCAAAAAAGATCTTGTAGCAATTTACGTCAAAGAGTGTTCTGCCTATGTTTTCCTCTAAGAGTTTTACAGCATCTTGCCTTACATTTAGGTCTTTAAACCATTTTGAGTTTATTTTTGTGTATGGTGTTACGAAATGTTCTAATTTCATTCTTTTACATGTAGCTGTCCAGTTTTCCCAACACTACTTATTGAAGAGACTATCTTTTCTCCATTGTACATTCTTGCCTCTTTTGTCATAGATTAGGTGACTATAGGTGCTTGATTTTATCTCTGGACTTTCTATCCTGTTCCACTGATCTCTATCAATAAAGGAATAGGTAAAGAAGATGTGGTACATATATACAGTGGGATATTACTCAGCCATAAGAAGAACAAAATAATGCCATTTGCAGCAACATGGATTGACATAGAGATTGTCTTACTGAGTGAACTAAGTCAGACAGAGAAAGACAAATATCATATGATATCACTTATATGTGGAATCTAAAAAAAAAGTTGCAAATGAACTTATCTACAAAACATAAATGGAATTGTAGTTGTAGAAAGAAAACGTATGGTTACCAGGAGATAAGGAGTGGGTAGGGATAAATTGGAAGATTGGGATTGACATATACCCGTTACTTTATATAAAATAGATAACTAATAAGGACCTACTGCATAGCACCGGGACCTCTACTCAGTACTCTATAATGGCCTATATGGGAAAAGAATCTCAAAAAGATTGGATATATGTATCTGTATAACTGATTCACTTTGCTGTACACCCGAAACTGACACAACATTGTAAATCAAGTTACACCAACAAAAAAGTGAAAATTTATAACTACATCAATTTAAGTTTTATAGTTAGAGAAAGACACTATGCACAGTGTTAAAAGAGAGGTATACATAACCAACTGAGACTTAATATCCCAAACATATAGGAATAACCTGCATATTATCAAGAACAGAACAGAATATCTCATGATACTGAGTCCATAATATGCATAGGCAATTCATAAAAGTGGAAACTAGATCAGCAAACAAGCATATGGAGAGATGTAATACCCCTCAATAGGGATCAGAGGAGTGAAATTTAAAACAACTATGCTATATCACATACTTGAGTGGCCAAAACAAACAAACAAACAAAACAGATAATATCAAGTGCTGTTGAGGAAGGGGAAAGGAGAAACTCTAATGTACTCTCAGCGAGAGTATAAATTTTTCAGAGCAATTGCACATATCTAGAGAGATGAGTATTTGCATAATTTACTACCCAGCAATTCCACCCATTACTACCCAGAAAATCACTTATATGGGTGGCAAAAGAGGTATAAAATGATGGATATACAGTCATTCATAATAGCACTGTTTGAAATAACAGAGAGTTAGAAAAACTTCAATGTCTATCAATAGGGAAATGGATAGATGAAAATGTAGCGTGTCTGAAGGATGTAATACTATACAGTATTGAAAAAGATTTACCTAAAACTACATGTTTCAGCCTAGAAAGATCTAAAAATCACAACATTGAGCAACAAAACCAAAATGAAGCTGAGAAGCAGAATGAGATATCTATATACGTAACTTGAAAACAATTCTAGATATTCATGTATACTTATAAACACACACATAAATAAATATATAGATAATGAACTAAAAGGGCACACATTAGATAAATTCTATTCAGGGACATGGAGGTGGGAAAGAGAACAGGGATGTGGTATGAAAGGGGAAAAATAAGAATAAAATTAAAATGAGATGAAAGAGGTGTGGTACATGGGCCAGTGATTATCATATACCATGAATTGAGGAATATGCTTAAATGTATTCATCCATTTCTGTAGACCTGAGTCCAACTTAAAAACCAAAATGACTGTATATTGCCCATATCATGGAAGATAACAGTTCCATTCTTGTCTGCATTGGTACATCTGAAGCAGAGTTCAATCTTGAGCAGTAAATTTTAAGAGGCATTGACGAACTGGGCTGTGTTCAGAGGAGAGCAGTCAGGACAGTGGGAGGGACATGTAAGGGACGTGTGTCGTGTAACAGATAATTGAAAAAAAAGGAGGCTTAGACACAATAGAATCTTAGGAGAAGGAGGTCTTCGTTTCCATTGTTACTTAAAACATTTTAACTTGAATAAGCTTACTCTCCTCACTCCTGAAGTCTGAGTTTTGTGTACCTGCTCTGTGCTCACTGAATATCCCTTACCCTCTCTGTCATTAGGGGGACTACACATTCTGATTTGCCTAGCCATTGCCACTGTATAATTATTAACAGCACCTCCTTTTACTTTCAGGCAGTCCCAGTAGAGCATATGGTTGTCTACCTACTGTAGTATTTTATTTATTTATTTATTTATTTATTTTAATTTTACTGGAGTATAGTTGATTTACAATGTTGTGTTAGTTTCAGGTGTACAGCAAAGTGATTCAGTTATACGTATATTCATTCTTTTTTTAGATTCTTTTCTTATATAGGTTATCAGAGAATACTGAGTAGAGCTCACTGTGTTATACAGTAGGTCCTTGTTGGTTATCTATCTTATATATAGTAGTTTGTGTGTGTTCATCCCAAGCTTCCGATTTATCCCTCCCCCCACATTTCCCCTTTGGTAACCATAAGTTTGTTTTTGATATCTTTAAGTCTGTTTCTATTTTGTAAATAAGTTCATTTGTATCTTTTTTAAAATTAGATTCTACTTATGAATGATATCATATGACATTTGTCTTTCTCTGTCTGACTTACTTCACTTAGTATGATAATCTCTAGGTCCATCCATGTTTCTGTAAATGACATTATTTTGTTCATTTTTATGGTTGAGTAGTATTCCATTGTATATATGTACCGCATCTTCTTTATCCATTCCTCTGTTGACAGACGTTTAGTTGCTTTCCTGTCCTGGCTATTGTAAATAGTGCTGCAATGAACATTGGGATGCATGTATCTTTTCGGTTTATGGTTTTCTCCAGATATCGGATATTGTAGTATTTTTTGTATCTCCTACTGGATGACAACCCCTAATGCTTAGTGGGAACTTAATAACTATTTGTTAAATGAGTGAAGCACTGAGTAGAATTAGGAGTCTTCTGTGAAAGAAACTTATTGCAGTTAACTTTGATTACAGTCTGTTATCAACTCACATTGGGCCTCCTTATCTCTAGGGGGAGGGGTCAACTCTCCTTCCAGCCTGTAAGTGCTGTGAATTGATGAGAATCCAGCCACCATTTCAGCAAGTCTATGACTAAGTCCACATCCTTTAGACGCAAGCGAAGTGGTGTTGGAGATGCTGGTGTGGGATGGACTATATTGCTACATCTCCCTCTTGTGGTTGTTGTGTGGAACTCTTCACAAAATCCTCTGGTTATAACCATAGCCTCTAAGTTGGTGGTTCTATAGATCGGGGTCCGCAACCCCCGGTCCACCTACCGGTTCTGGTCCGCAGCCTGTTAGGAACTGGGTCGCACAACAGGCGGTGAGCAGCAGGCGAGTGAGTGAAGCTTCATCTGCCGCTCCCCATCGCTCGCATTACTGTCTGAACCCCTCCCCCCCACCTACCTCCCACCCCTCCCATCCCAGGACCACAAAACTGGTCCCTGGTGCCAAAAATGTTGGGGACTTCTGCTATAGATCTTCACCCAGATTTTATTTGTGTTTGAGGTAGGGTTTGGGCAGGGAGCTCTAATATTTAGATAACCTTGGTAATATTGGCAGATGTGGGGTCATGCTTAAGTGACTAGGTGGCCACTTTCAAAATATGATTTTTGATAGATCTACTACTTGGTATATTGATGTATATTTAGTCTATGCAAAGATGACTAGGGAGCCAGTATGTTTCTAGATCATCAGCTCTCAATTTAGGGGTTCTCAATCAGTGGGAAGATTTTGCCCAGTAAGGAATATCCGTCAATGTCAGGAAGCATTTTTGATTGTACTGACCAGGGACAGGGGATGTGCTACTGGCATCTAGTGGGCAGAGGCCAGGGATGCTGATAAACATCATATGATGTACAGAACACCCCCCATGTTAAGCAATTATCTGGACCAAAATGTCAATAGTGCTGCAGTTGAGAAACTCAGTCTAGATTTGTTCCACAAGGGGAATTTGGAGAAATTCAGGGAAGGCAATTACCCTGGCAGTGACAAAAATTAAACAATCCTTTAAAAACAAGTTATCCTCTCCATGTGGAGTATGACTTCTGACCTTCCCCCTAGGATAAGGACAACCTCACACTTCATCAAATCAAATCAGCCACCTTCAGTGCTTCACACCATAGCTATAGAGACACAAGGTCATGAAACATGTTTTGCCACACTGCTATGTTATGCATTCTCTGGGCAACACAAAAACAAAAGTGCAATTTCTTGGATGGACTGTCCATATTTCACTCATTTCCAGGAGGTAGAAAGAAAATCTTGAGGAAGAGAAGTAACTTACTGTAATCAGTGGTTTCTCAGTCAGCATATGGACCCTTTACCAATCACATCCTGGTCATGTGACTAGAGTTAGTGTCCTAAGGAAGCTCAAGGTTATGTCCAGCTGTATTTCAGAACCCCAACCCATTAATACTGAGAATGGGCCTGTTCCTCCTGAGTTCTCCAGAATTCAGATATGCTCAGTCAAAAGAAAACATCAGAGAAGAAACACGGGGAAACCAGAAATTGAAGTATCAGTTTTATTTTAAGCCTGAGGAAGAAGAAAACTTCAGCTCATGCACAGTGCCTTAGGGGAAAATTGGAGAATGGTAAGAGAATAATCTGAGGGGTTCTCTGCTTTCCCACTTGAACCTGGGACCTGGTGATGCAGGACATACACCAAATGTTGTTTGAAGAATGGCTCCAAAGACTCCTAATCACAGCCATCCTCCCAGTGAGCTATTGAGTCTTGTCAGGGAATTTTGAGGGGATAGCCTCTTCTTTCCCCCCTTTGTTTCTGCCCTTCCATCAGGTAGAATTCAGCCACAGGAAAAACCCAAATGTTGGGAACTGAGCTGTTAAAACAATCTGAGTTATAGTAAAAGAATGATTGCTCATAACCCCAGGGTTTACAAATCCTGGTTAGTAGCTCCTTGGTTTTTTAGTATAGACAGCTAATGAGCTTAAGATTATACAAGGGTGGTATAGTGGACATTGTGTGTGTGTGTGTGTGTGTGTGTGTGTGTGTGTGTGTGTGTGCCTGTCCAGCATGGAATCTCACTGCTTGTGTTTGGGGAATTCCCTAATTCATAAGAGACAGACCCCACCACCACCACCGCTATGAACATGGAAAATGCCATGCATTCAATTCCCAGCCTCCCTTGGAGGTAGAACATGGATGTGTGACCTAGGATTGGCCGCTTGGTCCTGGACTCTGATTTAGAAACTAGAGATGAAAAGCTGAAAAATGGACCCTGGAGATGTCGCTTTGGTACAGACAGTACAACAGCAATTTGGAGTTTTCAAGTCCAGCTGAGGCAGGGAGGGAATGATGGAGTCTGGGTCTAGTGCTGGGAGGACAATAGCAAAACAACTGGTGCCCAGCATTGTCATCCCTGGGCTGGGTTTGTGATTTGGGCTGTGGCCCTAGTCACAGTCCAAGTCTCCCCTTGTTTGCTCATTTTCAAACCATCATTTTACAGAACGTCCTAGCAGTTATCTGAACCAACCAGTATCTTTTCTGTAGATTCCTTTTCTACATAGAAAAATGCAGAGTCAGTTTCTGTCTTCACAAAAAAGAATACTACTGCATTGGTTCCAGGAAGTGGGATGCTCCAAACAACAGAGCTAAAATGTGAACTGATTGAATAGAGGGGATAAAGTACAAGGCTATAAGGAGCTCAGAGTTTTGAGCTGGAAAGTTGGTGACTCTTACTATATGGGTGAAAGACAGTTGGTGATTTCTTTTTTTTTTTTTTTAACATCTTTATTGGGGTATAATTGCTTTACAATGGTGTGTTAGTTTCTGCTTTATAACAAAGTGAATCAGTTATACATATACATATGTTCCCATGTCTCTTCTCTCTTGCGTCTCCCTCCTTCCCACCCTCCTTATCCCACCACTCCAGGCGGTCACAAAGCACCGAGCCGATATCCCTGTGCCATGCGGCTGCTTCCCCCTAGCTATCTACCTTACGTTTGTTAGTGTATATATGTCCATGCCTCTCTCACGCCCTCTCACAGCTCACCCTTCCCCCTCCCCATATCCTCAAGTCCGTTCTCCAGTAGGTCTGTGTCTTTATTCCTGTCTTACCCCTAGGTTCTTCATGACATTTTTTTCCTTAAATTCCATATATATGTGTTAGCATACGATATTTGTCTTTCTCTTTCTGACTTACTTCACTCTGTATGACAGACTCTAGGTCTATCCACCTCATTACAAATAGCTCAATTTCGTTTCTTTTTATGGCTGAGTAATATTCCATTGTGTATATGTGCCACATCTTCTTTATGGTGATTTCTTAAAGTGCTCACTAGGGTCACACAAGACCCTATCAGACAGAAGTGCTTAAATTGAAGAAGGCCTATATGAAAGCGAGAATAGAAGGGAAATAGGACTTTAATGGAAGAGGCTCTTTCTGTCTGCAGCCAATAATTTAAGTTATTAAGCATTCAATTACTTGAAACTGTTGGGCCAATATATGTTATTGTCTACTTCAAGATACATTTAGTGATGGGGAGAGGTATGCAAGGATTAAGAAGTGTCTGGTAGAGACCCTGAGGATGTGAGGCCATGGATGTAAAATGGACTCAGAATCAGTTTGAAGAGTCTTAGTTGAGGCTCCAGGTTTGTTGTTCAACGGAGTAAGCAGAGAACTAGGATTTAAAAATCATTTTGGGAAGTGAAAAGTCAATCTGGGACAAGTTCTGATTATCCCAAATTCCTTTGTAACAGTATCACCAAACACTTACCGCTTTTCTTTTTTTTTTTTTCTTTTTGGCGGTACGCGGGCCTCTCACTGCTATGGCCTCTCCCACTGCGGAGCACAGGCTCCGGATGCACAGGCTCAGCGGCCATGGCTCATGGGCCCAGCCGCTCCGCGGCATGTGGGATCTTCCCGGACCGGGGCACGAACCCGTGTCCCCTGCATCGGCAGGCAGACTCCCAACCACTGCGCCACCAGGGAAGCCCTACCACTTTTCTTTAAATCTGAACATCATTTGCACAAAACTGTACTTTTAAGAATCTTAGATTTTTTTTCATTCCATTATTCAAAGCTCAGAGACCTCAAAGTCATATTTTCAGTTTATTGACTCTTAGCTTCCAGGTTTTACAAATAAAATACTTTATTAGCTTCTTTTATGGAATAATCTCAGAGTGTTTATTAATCTCATTGAGACAATAATCTCATTGTCTATCCAGAGAGAGAAACTGAAGCCCAGAGTCTTGATCAAGTCTGCATGGTGATCGGGAGCAGCTCCCAGACCAAGGACAGGCAGCCCAAGTGTACGCTGTTCCAGACTTTGTGGCTGGTGGTCAGCTGTCTGAGATAGGTACTAGATGTCCTGTCCTGACTTTCTGCCTTTGGCTTTTATTACCCAATTGCAGCAAAGAGCGAGACACCTCACTGGACCGGCATTATCCATTTCATCTGCTACACCACAGAGATGGAAAGCTATTCCAAGCAGCTCTCTGTTCTGAGCCTGTCTCCCACAGAGCAGGCTAAGTGCTTGGGAAGCCTCACTTCCTTATCTTTTTCGCGGGTAGATGTGGGAGAAACATCACCAGGGAGTCGATCCGAGAAGAGTACAGATGTGTAGATGTCACAAGAAACTTGGGACTTGGGACCAAGTTCAGTGTTTATTTTGGCTCCTCCGTATTCCTTCAGAAAGTCCCTTCACCGGATCTGTGGTGTCAGCTCTCTGGAAGTGTCACGCTGGCATATACTGTGATGGAGCTTGATTCCTGGGGGCAAAAGAGAACAAGTCTGTGGGTGGAGGGACCAGCACTAGATTCACAGGCTACAAATGGAAGCAGTGATGCTTAGAAAAAGGAAAGCGTCTCAAGAATCATGTAGCATTGCAGCTTGCTCAGGGTCTGCCACAGCTGGGTATTGCTAGAGGTAGCGCTCAGCTTCCCATACGGCCTGCTCGCCCACAAGATGGGTTACAGCCCCCTTCAAGCATACGTATGTCATCAGGGAGACTAGGAGACCTGTCCCAGTCATCTGAGGACCTGCACTCAGTTTAGAGAAGCCCAAAGAGTTCTAAATTACTGAGCTCTAAAAAGCGGGGGATTCGTGAGACCCAAAGGGAGAAGAAAGAAGTGGTTCCTGCAAGAGAGGGTTGGGGAAGAGATGAAGATTGTGGGCAAAGACTTCTCACAGGGAGAGGAGATTCAAGAGTCTGAGACAGAAAGAGACAGGAATGAGGGAATTTAGGTGGTTTTGCTGTAAAATGTGAAATATACCGAGTGCTGTGTTTCTTCCCCAAGAAAACATCATTAAAAATCTACATGATTTAAAGCTTTTAAAGTCAGATTTATGTTTTTACTTCCCTTTGGATAGGAGAGTGATCTGTGAATACACCTCAAGATAAAGGTGAGGCATCCTCCCAAGCATTGCTGAGTATGTGTACAGTAGGAGCTTTGAGGAAAATGGGTAAATGCAGGCATTTCTGTGGCCTTTTGATCCCCCATTGTCTCCTAAAATGCTTTATTTAATAGGGTCCAACTAAAGCCAAGATTTTAGCCCAGAATTTACTTCTGTTTGTTTAGTAAAAGGAAAGATTCCTGTCAAGTAAACTTCATCCATGCTGATCTTGCAATGGGGTAGAACAGGCGGGCCATGTGTCATACTCTCTTCTAGGCTTTACACCTATGCAGTTCTACTCCTAAATGTTCTGATTAAACAGGGATGAATGGAGACTAGGCATGAGCATTTTTACAAAGCTCCCCTGGCAATTCTGTTATGCAGCTGGACTGGAGAACTCCTGGACTCAAGGTGCGATTCCTGAACTTAAATGTGCATCAGGATCACCAGGAGGATGTTGTTTTTTAACGTGTAGATGCCTGGTTACCCACCAGAGACATTCTGATTGAACAGAATCCTAGGTAGAAGGTCCCGGGAGCCTTTATTTTTAACAAATATGCCAGTTGATTCTGACGTGACAGCTCTCAGAGAAAGCCTGGTGAGCAGAGAGTGAGCAGAGACCCCATGTAAGCAGCCACGAGGGGTTTCCCGGAAGGCCTGCAACTGAGGCTGCAGAGGCTCCTTGCTACCTGCTTGCAAGGGCCTACGTCCTCCATTTCAGCTCTACACAGGTTCCACCCTTTCCCCTCCTCCACCCATTCCCTCTCTACAGAGAGGAGGCACAGAGCAATGCCTCACCTGGACAGGCTCTGGCACAGGCTCTGTGGCAGCAACATAAATGGTGGTGCAGGGGTCCTGAGCTGGCAGAGAGTCAGGTTTCTTCTGAACAGACTACAGGGGAAGCAAAGACAGCAGGAGGTTAGCTGAGCAGCAAGTTATTTCCCATTCAACTTTCCCCATGGAGAAGCGTAGCGTCAAGAAATTTTGAGTTAGAAAGCTCCTTGGAGTCATTTGGTCCAGCCTCCTTCCCAGGTGAAAATTCTCCCCCAAGTTCCCTGGAACTCAATTCTCTGGGTTTTGCTCAGACTCCCCAAGTGACATCTTGGAGCTCACAGCCTTGTGAAGCAGCCTGATTCATCATCATCACTTCCCAGATGTTTTAAACATCTTCCTCACAGTGAACTGAAATTGGTGTGGTTCTTACACAGGCAGCTGAAGGGAACGCGATTTTTATAGTATTTTAGTCTCACTCATATCACCCACAACATGAAGTCCTGGTATTACTCACTCTAATATGGTTTCTCATCAATTCTCTTTCCTGTCCAAACATTGAACTTCATAATAACCACACATGTGCGAGTGTGTTAAAGTTTACCAAGTCCTTCACATATATCTTCCCATTTGTCTCACAACCACTCTTTATGTTAAAGACTGTTACTCACATTTTACAGACGAAGAGGCTAAAGCCTAGAAAGATTTAGTACTTTCTTAATGTGAACATGCAAGAAGTATCAAAGCCAGGATTTTAACTTAAAATATCTTTTAACTTAAAGCGCATGTATTTTCCATTATACTGTTCTTCTTTTGTTACCCCAACTTATAACGACCTCTCCTTTACCTAAATTCCTCAGGTACCTAAAGTCTAATTCACACATTACGGCACTTAACTGTACACTGTATTTAAGACACTCTGATATATTTACACATCGCTTCTCCAAACAGACCATCAATTCCTTGAGAAATAGCCTATTTTTTCTTTGCATTCCCCATGTAATAGTGCTAGGCACATAAAAACCTTCAGCTGATGTTTGTTAACGTTACTTAGAATGAATTAAAATCCACAATACCAGGACGAAGTCAGGGTAGGCATAACTTGAGACCCCGTCCCTCTAAGATGGAGACGACATATCTTATGCCTGGAAAGTCATCTTTTCAACATACTTGGGGGCACTGGTGTAGGATAATGCTATTCTCTGTCTTTCCTGGACACAGAACAAGCCTTAAAACAGAAGCACATGGGTTATAATGGGAGAGAACTTGGAATCTTGTCATCTGATGGAAGAGATAAGGAATTGGAAAACTTTACTGGAGGAAAGAAGATTCAAGGTGGGACATGATCTTTCTCTTCATATATCTGATGGGTTGCCATGCAGAAGAGGAATTACATTTGTTCTGTACAGTCTGTCAGCTTTAAGCCAAGGTTGGAATTTTTAGGGTAATATTTTGTTTCAATATAATAAGATCTTTCTAATAGTAAGAAGTGCTCAAATGTGGGATGAATTACCTTGAGAGGCAGTGAATTTCCCATTACTGGAAGTGCTTGGGGTAGAGCAGGGCTTCTCACACTTTAATGTGCATATGAATTACCTGAAAATCTTGTTAGAAGTCTGGTTCTATTTCAGAAGATCTGAGGTGGGGCCTGACTTTTTGCATTTCTAATTAGGTCCCAGGTAATGCTTTTAATAAAAGGTCCTTTTAGTAAAAAAGCTCTTTTAGTAAAAAGGTCCTTTTAGTAAAAAGGAGCTAGCCAGCACTTTGGAAGTAATGTAGCAGAAGATAATTCAAGGAGTGATAGGATAAAATTAAAGAAGATCTAAATAAAGGATATATCATTTTGTGAATTGAAAGACTCAATAGGAAAACATATATGGCCTTCTGAAATTGATCAATGCCGTTCTAATTAAAATTCCAGCAGGATTTTTACAAACTGAATCTAAAATATATAGATGAAAATGCAAAGGATCAAAAATGGCCAAGAACTTGAAGAGCAAGAACAAGTAAAAAGATTTGTTTTACCAGATATCAAACTTGTAATAAATCTGCAATCACAGATTTGTTAAGACAGTATGGTCTGGTGCAATTGTAAAGAAATAAACCAATGGAGCAGAATAGAGAACTTCAAAATAGATCCACACACGGATGGACCCTTGATTTATAATGAGGTGGCACTGCAGTGAGGCAAGGACAGTTTTTAAATATAAATAGTCAATAGGATATCCATATGGGAAAAAATAAAACTTGATCCATCTCACACCACACTCAAAAAATCATTTTCAGGTGCATAGCAGATATAAGTTGAAAAGATAAACCATATAGTTTTTAGAAGATGATAGAAGAGTATCTTCATACCCGGGAGTAAAGAAAGATTTCTTAACTGGAATACAAGAAGTGTTATCTTTTTACAACACAAAGGAAGAGATGATGAAATTGTTCTACACTAAAATTGAGAACTTTCCTTTATCAAAATGTATCTTTGAGAAATTGCAGAGGCAAGCCACAAGATGGGTGAAGGTATTTGCTAAAATATAACTGCTAAAAATGTTTAAAGGCCTTATAATAATCCCACCCAAAACAGACTGAAATGCAAGGGAAAATTGGCAAGAGATTTAACAGTCACTTTAAGAAAGAGGATATTTATACAGCCAATAAACACATGAAATATTGTTCAACTTTCTTAATAATTAGAGGAATGCAAAATAGAACTATAAAAAGACACATCCAAAAGAATGACTAAAATTTAAAAGACCAATAACACCAAATTTTGATTAGAATGTGTAGCAACTGAAACTCTTGTATGTAGTTGCAAAAAAGTAAATTGGTACACCCACTTTGAAAAACAGTTTGGCCTTATCTAATCAATTTGAGGATATGACTTAGCAATTCTACATTTAGATATATCCGCAACAAAAATATGTGCACATATCTACCAAGAAGCACACATATGAATGGCTGCAATTTTCATAAGAGCTTCAGACTGGAAATAACACAAATGTCCATCAGTAGTCAACTGGAAAAATAAACTCTTGTATATGTATACATTGATATTCCATAAAGCAATGACTATGAATGCATTATATCTAAGCTCAAAGACATGTTTGAATCTCATAAAAGGTAATATCGAGCAAAATAAACTGTACATAGGAGGAAAAATGCTATAAGATTCCATTTTTATAAAGTCCAAAGGGGAAAAAAAAAGAGTAAACTATATTTTCAGAAAGTAAGGATAAGGAATCTTTGGGGAGGAGAGAGAAGACAGTGATTATGAGGCACACAAGGAGGTCTTCTGGGGGTGGGGACAACGTTCTGTTCCTTGATCTGGGTGGTAGTTTTATGGTCCTAGAAGACTCAATACTGAAAGATATAATTTCTCCTCAAATAGATCTGCAGATTCAATGTAATCCTAATAGGATTTTTCCCCTTTCTGTGATACTTGAGAAGCTGATTCGAAAATACATATGCAAGTACAAAGGGACATAATAGCCAAAAGCTCTTGAAGAAAAACAAGCTGGGGGGACTTGCTTTACTAGGTATCAAGATGGGGTAATTCATTGAGCTGACATTTATACATTGTGCACTTTTTGGTATGGATGTCATACTTTACAGTAAAAAGAGGGGTGCTAGCAACATGGGATAGAATAGATAGGGAAGGCACCATGGTTAAGCTGAACCTGATTACCTAAATATGTATATGCAAAAGAGGTTGCTCTTGGGACTCATATATTTAAATGGAGTTTGGTTCTCAACGGTGGTCATGGCCTGTGTAATACACCCTCCAGGCCACTAGGGGACAGCAGAAAGAAGGGCTTCGTCCAAGAGTTTATCTCTGGTTATCAGAAATGCATTTACTGTCATCTGATGCAATTTTTCAAGGTGCTAATCAAAGCTGTCTTTACCTTCACATCTTTTACTCAAGAATTTGCCTTCCCCTACACCTTGAATGGCCATATCCTGGCCTATACATCACCTAGAATTGCCTTCATGTCTGAAAAACTATAATATCTTCATATCTAGCCATCATTCTTTAGCCTCCCTCTTACTTCTAACTTATCTGCTCCTCAACTTCATCATGACTCTAGTTTTTTAAAGCCATCTCTTCTGTTTCAGCCCAACCATCGCTCCGTCACAGTTTTGCTTTCATCTGCTGCCTACATATCATCTTCCATCTCGCCAACCACTCTCTAGGCAGAATCCTCAAGATCTTCCTTCCTTGTCTCTTTGATGTTTGCAAACTCTTAAGCTTGGATCAGACCAACATGTCACACAATAGCCTTTCTCAATCTTCCCCTCTCTCCTCAAGCTGGCACCCTCTTCCATAGAGAAGGAAAGAGTTTGATAACAGAGAACCATAGACTCCTAGAATGCCAGAGCTGGAAGGAGTCATACATCACGTGTTTCTAGCTTCCTCAATTTTTCCTACGAAGAAACAGATGACCAGAAAATTACCCAGTGTTTCCCATTATTTCAAATAATAAATAGTCCCATCTAACACCTAAGTTAATGTCCTTTTAGAGAGCTCTTGTTCTTGACTTCTGCTTTCTTAATTTCCTCTGCTTCAGAACCCACGTAGAACCGTGAATGTCAGACATGCAAAGTGAACTGAATGGCCAGGGATTCCATGGGAAACATGACAGGTCCACCCCAGACAAAGACAGTATAGGACTTACACCTGATTTCTGGACTTGGGCATAGATAGTAAGGCTTTTTGCTTCCATTGTTGGCTGGTAATTGTCTGTTTTACCTGGGGAAAAGAAACCATAGTGGTTATCTCCCTCTGGTCCCCAGCATGAACTCTCTGCTCAGACCTGTCTGGTCTTTACCCCCCATTGAACACCCACCTTCCCCAGAAGTACCACAGGAACAAAGCACTGAGTCCCAAACCCCGTGTACATTTGTCATATGACATTAGGTTTGTTACTTGATCTCTCTTGGCCTACTTCCCTATCTGTAAAATGGGATTGAAATATCTGCCTCACAGGGCTGTTGTGATGATTACATGAGATATTACTTGTAAAGTGTATAGAACAGTGTCTGGCACATAGTGTTAGGTGCAATTGTTAGGTGTAATTGATATGCCATTCAATTATTTTGATCTCTATTTTTTGATGAATATATCTGATCTCCTAATAGAATTCTAAGTTCTTTAGGGGCAAGGCAAGTTATTTATACCTCTTTTGAATTCTTCAGCTCATAGCATGTTGTTTCATTCACAGCTTTCTCACCTCCCTGTTTCTGGGGGACGGTGTATGTGTAGGTGGAAGGGGTGTAAGAGAGATGATCTGCCTGGGACTATTTGGAATAAAGCTGCAATGTCATTCTAATGCCCACCATCTTTTTTTGCTCAGAGCCTAGGGTCTCTGGAAATTGATATGTTGCAGAACATTTAAATTTTTAACCAGTTTTTAAATTTTTTCTTTTTAAATTATAGGAATAATTCATTCTTGTTACAAAAATTTAAATAATAGAGAGTAAAAAGTATGTCCTCCTTCCCCCATTAACCAGTACAATTTCATTCTCAGAAGTAATTGCTTTTAACAGTTTGATGTATATCCTTTCAGATCAGCTCTGTACAATAGAACGTCATCTTCGATGATGGAAATGTTCCATATTTGCAGTCTACTATGGTAGCTGCAAGCCACAAGTCACTACTGAGCACTTGAACTGTGGCTAATGCAACCGAGAAACTGAATTTTAAATTGTTTTTAATTCTATGAAGAAGAATGTATATATATGTATAACTGAATCACTTTGCTGTACAGCAGAAATTAACACAACATGGTAAATCAACTATACTTCAATAAAATTATTTAAAATTGTGTTTAATTCTAATTAATTTAAATTTAAACAGCCACACGTGGCTGATGACTACCGTATTAGACGGTGCAGTTCTGGACATTTGCTATACTTATACAGATATTTCTTCTGCAAATACAGTCATTCCATACACTTCTCTGTAACTTGACCCTTTCACTTAAAATGTGTTGAGGACATTTTCCATGCTAGTGCAGTAGACCTATCTCATTCTTTCGAATGTTTTGTGGTATTCTTTGGATATATCATGTAGCAGTGAGAAGGATGGAGGGTAAAAAACAGATGGGAACAGGGAGGCCTGTTTTGGGACTATTGCAAAGTCCAGGCAAAAACAATGGAGACTTGATTCAGAAGAAATCACGTGAAGTCTTTAGGGTAGACTTATTTTAACACCAATTAATTTATTCTCTTAAAAATCTAGGAGCATGTGTCTGAGGGAATAGCACTTAGGAGAGGTATATTTTTATTTGGAAGGGAAAGGCCTTGTATGTACGTACGTGATGAAGGTGGTGGAAGGTGCTGCATGAGGGTGTGACACTTAGGAAGGAAATGATGGGCAGCTGCTGGGAAGCTCAAAGAATTCAAAGAAGCCAACGTATGGTTTTCCTGTGCGTGTGTGGGCATGGAGTACGTGCCTGGTGATTCCAACTTCATTTTTTTGGTCAGGGTTGATAACTGGCTGAGGATACGTGTGGGGGGGGATAGGGAGGGAGGATAGGGTTTGGGGTAATCAGAGGAGATAACAGAGGGGGCACAAGTTAGTTCTGTGACATACATCTTTCGGTTCAAAACCATGAATGTTTGCACAGTTAGAAGCCCCCACTCAGCACTGTCCTAGGTATTGTAGGGGAACAAATAGTGTAGAGAACAGACCTCGGTCCTTAAGGACTTTCAGTCTTTCAGGTCAGCTCAAGCTGAAAATTACAATTGAGGGGAAAGTCCTAAAGGGTCAAAGAGATGGAAAAGGCAAGGCTGAATGTTGCTTCTCAAAAAGACCACTGGACCAAGATAATTCAGTCTCATGCTTTTCTTCCCCAATGCAGAAACAGGTTTTCAGGAGCCAGCTCAACTCTAGTCACTGAGGCCTTAAGATCTAATGAAAAAGGTCTTGACCTTAGAATTGGGGCATCCACCTTCTAGCCCTCATTAGCTGTGCGTCATTGGACAACATGTCATCTCAATGGGTCTCTTCTCTTACCATAACTGTAAAATGAAGGCATAGTCGGTCTAATATCCTTTTCAGCTGTCATCTGAGGCATAAAGTTGTCTTATGTTACCCTAACCTCAAGTACTTTAAATCTGTTCTAGGTGCTCTTCCCAGATCCTTCCAGCGCTGCCCTCTGCTGGCACTAGAGATTAAATATTGATGCTTGCATTAAGAGATTAGTCTTTCTGTGTGTGTGTGTGTGTGTGTGTGTGTGTATCCATCTATTTATCCATCTCTCATCCATCATCTATCCATGGAAGCCATCGTGTTCAGTGCTTTCAGTATATTGACTTATGGATCCCCACATCAATACCATGAAGTACATAATATTATCCCCATTTTACAGATTTGTTTGCCTTTCGTTTGATCACAGAGCTTGTCAGTGGCAAAGTCTGCATTTGAATGCTAAAAATCTATGTTCTTATCTAGTGTGTCTCCTGGACACGAAATTTCCAGAGAGTCCATCTGAAAACCTTCAGAGTCAGGCTGCATTCTGGAGGTGACACCAATAGAAGTTGGCAACAGAATCTCTTGAGCAAAGTCTTATGGGGGTACAGCAATTAAGTATAAGCTTTTCCCACAGACTTAAGGCAGGGTTTTGTATGTTCCTGGCTTACAAGGAATACACGGTGATTAGAAACAAGGATGGGTACGTGTTTGGGAAAAGTAGTAAAGAATTGTAGTGGGGTGGGGAGCGCTATTCCCTTCAGAGACAACCATGTGATGAGCAGGATGTAATAGAGGAAAGAGTGCAGGTTAGGATCCCAGGACCTTCACTAGCTGGGTGAATGCAGGTATGTTAATCTCAGTTTTCTCATCGCTGGTATTTCACTGCTTCCTTATTGTCTAAGACAAATATGGCTGCCCTGGCCCATCCCCATAGACTCTCATCGTGATTTCTGTCTGCATTGCCGCACTCCCCCCACTCCTCCCCAGCTACCTCTTAAATGGAGGAAATGAGACAAAGTAGGCGGCTTGCTATGACCTAGATTTTTTTACATAAGCAAAACCAACATCAGAGTGCTGAGACAGGGCTTTTCCAAGAAGGTTATATGTGGAGAACACTGATCTACTTGAGAATGAGATCGGCCATCAGATCTGTGGTGTGAGGATCAAGTTCTATCCTCCCCATGGGAAGACCAGCCCAGGGATCTGTCCTGATCGTGGGGCAGGACCTTCTGATGCTAATGTGAGTGGGTGGTGGGTAGTGTGGCTGAGGGGAGCACACTGCCCAGGATATTGAATAATAGGACAACTTGGAGGGGAGGCCAGGAGATACTAACTCTAGGCATTGAAACTGCAAGGGAGTAATTGGGCCCTAATGGTTTCAGTCTACCCTGGGTAACTTTCCATAACTATTTAGTTTGGCTTTAAGTGACCTCATGAATTTCACACTTGTCCAAGGTGAGTCAGAATTTGTGCTAAAATGGTAGTAAAGTGTGTTCTCTCTGCTGTCTTCTGATAAGCTGTGGGCCTTCCTAGAGGAACACGCCCTGGTAGTTGGGACACATAGTTGCAGTTCTGATTCCCTCACCAATCAGCTGGGTGACTTTGCAGGAGTCAGCCTCTTTGTGCCTTGGTTACCCCATTGCTAAGTCACATAGAAACAACTCTACCCTCCTTTTCTCAGAGGGATATTGTAAGCATAAAAAGAAATTATAGGGACTTCCCTGGTGGCACAGTGGTTAAGAATCCGTCCGCCAAGGCAGGGGACATGGGTTCGAGCCCTGGTCTGGGAAGATCCCACATGTCGTGGAGCAACTAAGGCTGCATGCCACAACTATTGAGCCTGCACTCTACAGCCCACGAGCCACAGCTACTGAAGTCCACATGCCTAGAGCCTGTGCTCCACAACAAGAAAAGCCACCGCAATAAGGAGCCCGCACATCACAACGAAGAGTAACCCTCGCTCGCCGCAACTAGAGAAAGCCCGTGTGCACAGCAACGAAGACCCAACGGAGCCAAAAATAAATAAAATAATTAATTAAAAAAAAGAAATTATAGAAAGGTTTCAACCCTTGGGTAAAAGCATCCTTTTTATTATTAGTCAGTAGTTATAACTTTTCTGTTGAACAAGATTCAAGGGTCCTCTGTATTCTGCTCCTAGTGAATATTTTAAGCTTCTTATCTGGATCCCTTCAGCATCCTGTACGCACCTCTGCTGCAGTGTTAGTCATATATACTGAATTTAAATTATCTGTATCATGTCTCCCATATGAAATACCTGTGGTTCATCTATCTTTTTATCCCCACAGCCTAGTGTGGCGGGATCAAGCAAGACATGTTGAATGAAACTGAATTGAACAAGGTCCCAGGATATGTTTATGTAGTGTTTTTGCAAAGGCGTTGCCTGCAGAAAGCCACAGTGGTGAGAGCAAGGGCTTGTGGGGAGAGGTCCCCTGCTTACCACAGGGAGTCTGATAAGAATCTATTGTCACCTACCTCTTCTTCTCAACAGTAGTATCACTACTTGCAGAATCATGATGACACCAACGATGACCCCTAAGAAGAGCCCAGCATACAGTGCCCATTGTCTTGATTCTGAAAAAAAAGTCAAAGGGCAGTCTCAAAAGTGCTGTGAGTTTAAAAACATCCCATGCAGAAGTGGGGAGACCTAGCCTCATGTTTTCTGTCTACATTCTTCCTCAAGGGAGACATTCGATCTTATGGTTTTAGAGATCAGCTTTAGATCACTGAAGAGTTCCAGATCTGTTTTCTTATCCCGATTTCTCTCACTACTTTTGACTTTCATACTCCTAATTTCTTTAAATATTCTTCTATTCAAATGTTCTATTTTTCACTTCACTTTAGACAGTCTACCACATGACTAAAATTAAACTTATCTTTGTTTTTTCTAAGTCAACTTCTCTGCTCAGTTTCTCTGTTTTTAAATTTCTAATGTGTCCTGTATCCATTTTGGTAGAAAGAGCATGATGGCTGCATGTGCTGTTCCCATACTCCCACACCATTCTCATGAGACACTGGGAGGAAGGAGGATCTACTTATGTTTTTTTAAAAATAAACATAGTAGTGCTATTATTGTCCTTCCATGCAAATAACTGTATTGAACCCACTAGACCTGAACTGAAAGAAAGGCATGTAGTTTTACTCTGAATCAGTCCTGTGTTTAATATTAGCACTAGAGTATATCACCCAGGCTAAAAATCAGAGAGTCAATTTTCATTTTTTCTTCTTTGCTCCCTTTACCAAATCCTTCTGAACCAGGAGCAGCACTTTGGAAAACAGTGGACGAGACCTCTTACCCCAGTAAATAAGACGTTTAGCTCAATAAGATAATAACAGACAACTATTGAGCATTTACAATGGGCCAGGCATTTTTTTTAAGTGTATCTTGTTAGTAATGTATTTAATCCTCACAAAAATCCTATGAGGTAGATACTCTTCTTACTCCCATTTTATGGATAAGGAAGCTGGCACAGAGATCCTCAAGAACTAGAGGTTGGTCTAGGAGGAGAAACATGGCTGAATACTGAAGACAGACTTCTTGGAGAGTCAGGGAGACTTATGGGCTTGGGGTAAGATACACCAGGATAATTAACGGTGAGGGACAACCCAACGCACCACTAGGGTTCTAAGTAATAGCATGTACCTTCTAAATACCAGGAGGTAACATTAATGTGTAAAGGTAACTTATAAGGATGGTTGTGGAATCAGCCTGCTTGTTGTTGAACTTATGATGGATTTGCTGGGAAGAAACTGAAAGGAAGAAATAGGTAGGGTACAAAGGGGTAGAGTGCTTGCAGACACAATTCAGATGTTTACAGAGTTAACCAAAGATACAGACTGAAGTCTCAACAAATTGATGAAAACGCACCCCACCAAGATCCAAGTGGGCCTTCAGCCTGACAGATAACCGGAGGTTGCCTCCTGGGTTTGAAAATATTCTCTTTTTCTTTCTAGGCTTTTCACACATCGTCATCCCAGGGAATCTCACCGAACATCATGTCATTTGCTTATGACTTAATTTCTCTATCTGTCTACCAGGTCCAAATATTTCTACACTTGGTGATCATCTTTTTGGTGCTCTCATTCAATTATGATATGTAAATGGAAACTAAATGTCAGAGACTCTAGGCTGTCAGGAATTTGGGTAAATATGGACAAAATGCTACTTTTACAGCTTGGTGGGGTCAGGCCGCCCATGATTCCTGTAATTTCTGGGAATAACTTCCTCATGGTCCTCCGGGTTTTCTCTCCTGCAGCTCTACTTGTTCTAGTCTCAGCTGTCCTGGGTGCAAGGTACAGTGCCTTCATCAGTTTCTACAAAAAACAAAACAAAACAAAACCAAAAAACCTACACTAAGAATTTTGTGGGTTCAAATCCTCTAGTGTAGATTTGAAAGGTCACAAGGAGCAGATTCCATCATGAACCAGGCAGCTTCCCACCCTCTGACAGGCTCAGACCCTCTCTTTCTCTTCCTATATCTGCACAAGCAACATTTTCCCCCATTATAATACAGAACTATCTAACCTACAGCTGGATTCTTAGGGGGAGGGGTCTCACCTTCTGCAGTCTAGCATTTATGAAGCTACTATCCTAAACAAACTCTGTTGCCTTCCAAAGAGGAATTCTAGTAGTAGTTTCCTTAATATGATCATGTTTTTCTACCTAGTAGCCTCTGAGTCCTATCTAGATTGTAAACTCCTTGAAGGTAGATGCTGTACCTTACGCTTCATATGCATTACCCTTTCCACATGACACAGGGTAGGGCAGGAGGGCACTCAATATAACTGTGATGGACTAAGTTAATTTAGAGGCAATAGAATGAAGCTTGGAGAATTCTGTCATGTCCCTTTTGCTAAGAATTATCAGAGCACTAAGTATGAGAAAGTCTGGGAAGGAATGCAGAGTCACCTTCTGAATGGCCCAAGGCAGGAGTAGAAGGGAACAAGCAATGACCTATTTGGCATGTGTTTTATTATAACAAAATGGAACCAGGAAGAAGGTGTGCAACTCTGCTCTCAGCACCATCTGTGCTCCTATTTCAAACCACCATTTCCTGTGGTAGAATCTCCAGCTCTCCTTCTTTTTGCTCAGTCATGTAGTGAGGCCCCTCAGGATGGCAATGCTCGAAAATCAGGCCAATATTGTTCTGGAGTCCACAGGTCCCATTCTTCGTCCACAAAAAAATGTTATCTTAACATTCTTAAACAGGAGGTTTGGGACTTTTTCTCCCCTGGAGCCTCTTAGAGGTAGCTGAGCAGGCTGGTTGAGAACTCCAGTACATTTTATGAAGAGTTCTTTGCACAAGTCTCCACCCCTGGTCTTCTATTAGATTGGCTGTGGTTTAAACCTGATAACTTGGCACATAGACATGCATCCAAGGAAAATGCTGAAGGGCCTTTTTTATCTCTGAAAGTCTGCTGCCACAGAAACACAAAAGCTCCTCTCTCTCAAGTCCCCAAACCTTTATTCTTTAAGGCAGGTAAAGAAGAAAATAAAAAGAATCTGAGAAACAAATGTAGCTCACCCCAGGAGTTACTGAGATGCTAACGTAACCGTCTGAGAGTGCCAGATCTCTTTCCTGCCTTTCATGTGGTTCTGTCAGAAAGGCCGCCTGCCTGGAGCACATCAACTTGAAGAGTCAACCATCTTCGAGAGACATCTTTTTGTTGGTGGAAGTTTCCTCTCAGAATTGTTAGTGGGGGAAGGGTGGTCCTAAACCATACCATACACTAATTTAAGATCTGGGACCATCGAGGTAAAAATTATTACAGAGTTCACAGCTTCCAGAAAAATCCCTTACAACTGCCTATCCTACCCAGCACTGTGTTGCAGGGGCTACTAGGTGTGCCTCCAGGGGCATTTTCATTCTCCCACGACAATGCAAGTCTTGTCCAGTCACATGGCTGCCCAACTAAGGATTACACTTCTCAGCGTCCTGTGTAGCAGGTGTGGCCACGTGACAAGGCTCTGGTCCATGAGAAGTGTCCAGGTTCCATCCTTCCAAGATTGTTGCCATGCTTCCTGGATCGGGAGTACCAGGGAGAAGGACCTGCTCTGTGCATGGAACAGCTAGGTGACTCTGTAACAATGGGAGCACCCTTTTGATGAAATGGCCTTGTTAGAAAGGGGGAGCCCCCAGAACATACTGGCAGGTGTCAGCTTTTCTTTCCTTCCACTGAGCTAACCCAGACTTGCTGAGCCAACTTTTTGCTAATCCGCAGAAAGGGGTCCTCTTTTCAAGATGAGCTTCCAGGGGTATTCCCTTTGAGTTGGGCAATTTAAGGTTTAGTATTACTCATTCTTGCACAGAGAGAACTATTTCAGAACATGGTCATGAAGGACGGCAGCATGTCACACACTGTCCAGTGCCGACCCACATCGACACGCGCTACATGACCTGGGAGAATGCTTGGTAGCACCCTTGGAAATGGACTTTGCAGTAAAGAGGCATCATAACAATAGACATGAAGGTGTTTCTTGCTATAAAACACTGAGATAACAGTTGGAACAAAGGTTTATATGTGATGGAGAGCCTAGACAGTTGTTAGAAAGAAAAGATTTTGAGGAACAGGGAATTCCCTGGCAGTCCAGTTGTTAAGATTCCACGCTTCCAACTGCAGGGGGCCCTAGTTCCATCCCTGGTTGGAGAACTAGGATCCCACAAGCCATGCAGTGTGGCCAAAAAATGAGTGAATAAATAAATAAAATAAAAAGAGATTTACCTTTAAAAAGAAAGAAAAGATTTTGAGGACCGCTTTTGCTGTTCAGTTTGAGTCCTGATGAGAAGCAGTGCTGACATCATGTCTCATTTGCTCTCATCACATCATTAACCACTTTGAGTTTTTCATTAATGAAAGTGAAAAATATCTTAAAATCACTGTCCTCATTATAGATGGCGAAGTGACCTCTAATAAACCCTCACACCCCACCACTTCTGCCCAAGGCTGGGTTTTCCCTTGAATGGAGTCTTTGTTAAACAAACAGCCACTGCTCTGGTTCAGGTCTCATCATCCCTTGATGGGTGACTGAAATAATGGGCCCGCCTCATAACTAGTTTCTCTTTCTTCTGCCTCTTCCCCACCCCAATCTATTCTCCACACCACTGAATTTTCTCTCTGAAATGCAAAGCTGATCGTGTTACTCCTCTACCTAAAACTATCTATTAGTTCCCATCAGGATACTATAGGATAATACAGAACAAGACCCAGTTATATCTGCCTTTGCCTTTTCCTGGAGTGTCTTTCTTTTATCTGCTTGGGTAATTCCTACTTGTTCTTCAGAACTTTGTTTATGTCACATCCTCTGTGATGCTCTTTCTGATTCCCTGAGACAGTGTCAATAATTCCCTCCTCTTGCTTAACTTGCATGTACTTCTGTTTTGCACCTGTTGCATTACCAGACCTGGGATAATTAGTTATTTTTAGAACTATTCCTTCCTTAAGGGCAAGGACTGTGTCTTTTTTTGTCTTTGTGTTCTCAGCACCGAACACAATGTTGGAACGTAGTAGAGCCTCAGTAAATGTTTTGTCTAACTAAGCACAGTATTTTAAAAATTAGTGACATTCATTTGCAAACACAAACCAATGAACTAACAAAACTCTGTTTTCCGTATTTAGGCAACCTGGTTTACTGTGAACGGCATGCCACAAACTAGCTGTGTGATTTGTTTCTGACATGCTGTGGTTCCCCATGCCTGGAGGCAGGGGAGGGGATCTTTACTTGTGTTACGGGTTGAATGTGTTTCCCCCAAAATTCATATGTTGAAGTCCTTAGAATGTGACCTTATTTGGAGACTGGGTCTTTACAGAGGTAATCAAGTTAAAATGAGGTCATTAGGGTGAACCCAAATTTAGTCTTACTGGTGTCCTCATAAGAAGAAGAAATCTGGACACGCAAAGAGACACTACGGATGAGCATGCCCAGAGGAAAGACTGTGTGAAGACACAGCAAGAAGGTAGACATCTACAAGCCAACGAGAGAGCCCTCAGGAAAAACTCAACCCTGCCAGCACTTTGATCTTGGACTTCTAGCCTCCAGAACTTGTGAAAATAAATTTCTGTTATTTAAGCCACTTTGTCTTTGGTATTCTGTTATGGCAACCCTAGCAAACTAAGTACAGGTGGGTCCTAATCTAACATGACTGGTGTCATTATAATAAGGGGAAATTTGGACAGATATACACATAGAGGGAAGACAACGTGAAGAGACATAAGGAGAAGACAGCTATCTCCAAGCCAAGGAGAGAGGCCTAGAACAGATCCTTCTCTCACAGCCCTCAGAAGGAACCAACCCTGCCGACACCTTACTTTTGGACTTCTAGCCTCCAGAACTGTGAGACAATAAATTTTGGTTATATAAGCCACTCAGTTTATGGAAGCTTTTTACAACACCCCTAGCAAACTAATATACCTTGGTAACGCTTTATTAGCATTTCTTATTCAGGTACATACAAACTGAATCATAGAATATTTACTCTGGAAAGAATGTCACTAGTTCACCATTTTCATTTCACGTGTAATGAAACAGAGGCCCAAGAAAGTGCAGTGGCTGCTGGGTATTTGTCTTAATGCCTGAGCTGAGGTCCTGACAGGGCTTTCCCATGGTGCCATGTTTCCGCTTCTTCTTTTCCTTCCCCATCTCACAAAAGCCTGCTCCATACCCAGTAAATCTGGTCACACTAGGGCATACTTGGTCCTCAAAGTGGCTTAGATGCGTAAGAGCATTTTTTTTTTTTTTTAGTTTTGGCTGCACTGCACGGCATGCGGGATCTTAGTTCCCTGATCAGGGATCGAACTCGCGCCTCCTGCAGTGGAAGCACAGAGTCTTAACCACTGGACCACCAGGGAAGTACCTTTACATGTTTCTTTCTTTTTGAAAAAAATTAATTTATTAATTTATTTATTTTTGACTGCGTTGGGTCTTCGTTGCTGTGCTCAGGTTTTCTCTAGTTGTGGCGAGCGGGGGCTACTCTTTGTTGCGGTGCGCGGGCTTCTCATTGCGGTGACTTCTCTTGTTGCGGAGCACAGGCTCTAGGCACACGGGCTTCAGTAGTTGTGGCGCATGGGCTTAGTTGCTCCGCAGCATGTGGGATCTTCCCAGACCAGGGCTTGAACCCGTATCACCTGCTTTAGCAGGCAGATTCTTAACCACTGCGCCACCAGGGAGTCCCTATATGTTTCTTAAGAATGTCCTGAGCTAAGTGCCCCTAGGCGAAGCTTTATGGCCAAGACTTTGGAAAACATTGATTAAATTC